>NC_064283.1:42452638-42541167 GCF_019186545.1 Solanum stenotomum | reverse complement strand
TTGCACTTGATGTGACCCTTTATTTGCATTTCAGTTTACTTTTGCTTATCTTGCTCAGTCGGCCGATGATGCCTACTGGGTACCTGTTGTTTTGGTACTCATGCTACGCTCTGCATCTATTTTGTGATGCAGGTCCGAGCACTAGTAGCCAGCGTTGATCGAGCTTGGAGTAGACTTATCCGGAGACGGGGGTGAGCACACGGCGTTTTGTACTATTTCAGTCTCCATCTGTATATATAGACTTGTCTTTTTCCTTTCGAGACAGTCTAGTCTCTGTTGTCCAGTTTTGGGACTTGTACTCATTTTGTAGTAGCTCTGTACTAGTGACTTCCAGGTTCTGGGAGGGATCTTTATTTGTATATATGTTTTTGGTTTGCGTCTGCCTGTTTATATTGTTATTTGTCTACTCTTGTTTAATTTCTACCCTCAGACCCATTACTTGTTGTTCCGGGTTACGGGTTGGCTTACCTGCTGGCGGGTTATAGTAGGTGCCATCATGACTTGATAAATCGGGTCGTGACAGTTTTGTTCCCATATCCCTAGAACTTGAGTAATCGTGACAATTTTCTCTCGATTCTATCTCTTTTCTCAGTTAATTTTCTAGGTTTAAATTTTATGTGCTTATAATTTTATGGAAGTAGAGATTTTTTGCCAACCACAGAATGATCGACGGTGATTAACTTATTTGCTTATCCACCGCTTTAATAAAGATTTGATAGAAACTCTGAAAATGGTATGTATTTTCTAGGTATAACTTCTTGCTTATGATGTTGTTTGTTGAACTATATTGAGGTTGAGATTGAGGTTGTATTTAGCGAAACATAATTGTCACGCCCCGATCCTACACCCTGGACGGGACTTGCACTCGAGAACCATTGTTGGCCCCAAGCAAACCCTAGGCCTGATTTACTACTCAGCGGAAGACTTAAACACAAGAAAATAGTCTTCAATGATGAACTCATGAAATAAACTTAGAATGTCTTAAAAGAAACATTCAACTAAACAAGATGGCAACTCAAGTCTCAAAACAGAAGCCAATAATAAATAGTGACAAAGGAACTAACTAATTGTCTATCTATGAAGCTTCCTAACAACTGAAAACTACTAAAGCAAGATAAATAGGGACCCTCCGGAAAGCAAGGAGGCTCACTACAAGACTCTGAATGCTCAACTGGATCAACGAAGTGTTGGATGTTGATCCTGGTTACCTGTATATGCATCATAATAACGATGAAGGTCAAATAACGTCAGTACATTGAATGTATGAGCATGCAAGGGGAGATCTAAAAAAAGACATAATATTGAAAGGAACTAAAAGAACAAACCTGGTCTCAACTGAACTGAACTCATTTCAATATTAAGCAGTATAAACAAGTGCAATATAAAGAAAATCATTTTAAAACATCGATAATAACTCTTTGTATTTAGAAATACAATAGTAACTCTATATGTATGCAAGGATACAATATGAACTCTGAATGTATATAAAAATACAATTAACCCTATGTATATAAGAATACAAAATACTTTTGTGGAGTTTCTCTAACCGACAACCATCACTTAAGAGTTATCGTAATGATACAACGTTTTGCCTCACATTGCCAGGGCTGTCCTCTACCTTGCCGAGGGTATAGGACCTGACTACTAAGTGGATCCACTAGTCTATGCTAAAAAGCACTATGGAATCATCTAAAAAGTATGACCATTTTCTGCCCATGGTGGCTACATGGTTTATGGGGGCTGTGAGTTGTCTGAATTCTCCCTCATATCGGTGCTCAATACTACTCCCAAAATATGATACTAGTTCTTATGTTTAAAAACTTCTATTGCTTAATTGTGAAAGCATTTACTCGTTACTGAAAACTAGCTCAAAAGCTCCTTTTGGAAATCTCATTTCTTGTTCAAATGTGAAAACATTTTTCTCTTTGGGAAAACATTGTTCCGATATACTCTTCTGAAGAAATAAACTTCAATCTTTACTCTTTACTCAACTCAAAAATCAAGTCTTGAAACAAAGTTAAAACATTTGTAAAAGACTTTTTGAAAACTCTATGAACTTCTCTTGACTTGACTCTTAACTTTCCTTGAATTGAATTATGGATTCAAGGTTCATGATCTCATGTTATTGATTATTTCATGTTGTTTAGACATACATTAGAGTGTAGAAATCAACTAGAAAACATAGGTACGTTACAAGGAAACTAGTATGGAAAGAACTGGAAAAGAGTAGAAGACCTGACGTCCCTGGCACTTTGAGTGGCGTGGGGCGGGCGCCAGAGGCTAAATTTCAGAGACTGGCTTGAGGCACTGGCTGGCACGGCTCCCCAGAGGCTATACTACAGACACCTGTGTGGGGCGCTCTGAGTGGCGTGTCGCCCCACCCCTTTCCCCTAGATTTTGACTAATTTTCTATGTCGTTTTTCAACTCTAAACCCTCTAGGTTCAATTGCGTCTTTCCCCAAACACTTATATTCAACTACATAACCAAAATATGCAAGAATCTACTCAAAACGACGTCTAATTTCATGAATTTAAATCAAGAACTTCTCAACAACTTCAACAATCAAGAACCAAATAGAAACTTCAAACAAATCCATTTCTATAATTTCAAGAACACAAATTCTCTTAATAAAATCATGATTGGCGCGCGGGTGAACTAACCCAACACTATGTGATCTCATATACCTTGTAGGGATCACCCCTTGGCGAAATCCACAAGTAATTCTTTAAGAACTTGGTGATTCCTTGCTTCTTCTTCTCTTTTCTCCTCTTCTTTTCTCTTCTCTCAAAACCATAAGTTAATTTCAATAGCGTAAAATGAATCCCATCAATTGAGATCCCAACTTAATTATAAAAAATGAATTTAATTAATTGGTAATGAAAAGACCATAATACCCCTCTAAAATCCAATATTGACTTTCCTTAACAAGAAAATCTAACTTCAAATGGGCATATCTCCCTCATACGAACTCAAAACTAAGCAAATATGCAATGTTGGAAAGATAATTCAAAGATATTTCCTTCGGTATCTTGTAGCACACCTAATTCATCATGAGATTGGAGTTATGGTCGTTTGAAGTTGACCCAAAACTCATACTTAACTTAACTTTGTCAAACTTTCCAGATTTGATTATTTCCAAAAATGGTTTCTTTCTAATTCTAAGTCTTTCTAGTAGTGGGGTGTTACGATATCTCCCCCTTGGAAACATTCGTCCTCGAATGAGATTACTCTTAGTAGGCTAAGGCATAACATTTAACACCTAGCTCAAACACCCAACAAGCGAAATGTAAATACAACATGCCATCTTAAAATAAAAGCCAAGAAAAGGATTAGTACCTTGATGAGTCCACAAATTGGACTCATTTAGGGCCATATTTTAATAGAATTAGTGTCCTCAAATGCTTCTTTTATCCCAATATCTGATAAAAACTCTTAAGTTTCACGTATTTGAAGTTTGAGTGGAAGCATGGACACTTAGGTGCAAAAAGGAACAAAAAGGCTGAAAAGAACGAAGAAACTGAAGCTTGAGCATCACCAAGCACACTTGGCGAATCGCCGAAGAGACGTACTTCGCCGTTTGTTCCAGTACGCGGAGCCTTGAAGGAAGAGGATCAAATCGGCGGTAAAAAGGAGCAGTCAGTGCATCGCCGAACAGTTCCGCGAAGTAGTACAATATCGCCCAATGGTCCAAGACACAGAGATGTTGTAGGCAAGCACAGAAGGCAATGAACCAGATGATGAACGAATCGCCGAGTCGATCGGCGATTCCCACTTACCTCGCTGACCGATCCTCCGCAACACTATTTTTTGAAACTATAAATACTAGATCTCTATTAGTTTTAAAGGAGGTGAACATTATTGTAATTTATCACTTTAGCTTTCATATTTTCTCTCAAGTTTGGAGAGGGTTTTGTGGGAGACTTGAAGAAAGGAGTTCATCCTCCCCAAATTGGAAGTGGGTCTTCTCTATTCTTCTTCCTTTGCTTAAATCAAGGTTTAGTATCTTATACCCATTTGATTTCTATCATTTTAGGTATAGTTTCTTATTTCTTGATGTGTGGCTAAAAGCCCCAATTCTTGGGTGTGATTTAGCAAATATGTGTTAATATTATTGTTGGGTCTTGCTTGCTGATAGGTTAGATGCATTTTAATGGTGATTTCACCTAGTGGTTGTGGTCTAATTTAATGGGTTCGTAGTTGCAAATACAAAACCACCCATGTGTTTTCGGCTTGCCCGAGAGGGAGGTTGCGAAACCAAAACCACTAGACTGATGGCCTAAGGAGTGGGTCGACATGAGGTTCAACCCGAGAGGGTGAGCCCTAGTCCCATATCCTAACACTCAGCTCGAGAGAGTGAGTGGGGTAAGGTGTAGGTTGGTCTTCATGTAGGAAATGGGTGTCCGAGAGGAACACATTTGAAACGGGGTAAATTGCCCGAGAGGGAACTTATTTCCATCTAAAGCTTAGCCTAGTCACTATTATCTTGCAAATTTCCTATCGAAAGCATGTACCCAATGATTTATATCAATATATATTGCGGTCACACCCCAAGAACTTCTCCCCATACTTGAATTTTCTCTTTATTTTTGTTGTTTTAGCTATACTTGTATCAAACCCCCATTGATATTTGATAGTTTGGTGTCACTCACTTGAATTTACTTTGTTTTTAATCAATAATTTCTCAAACTAAAGCTAACTAGAACGAAATTGTAGCCTAACTACTATTTTCACTACCACTCCCTTAGGAAACGACCCTAACCTTTGGTTGGGTTACTATATTATTGACGATCGTAGACACTTATACCATAGGATAGTGTCGTTGGTCACGATAAGCATCATACCTTCATTTGGAACTTCCCCGGATTCGCAGAGATGTGGGTATCTCTTCTTCATATCTTTCTCAACTTCCCAAGTAGCTTCCTCAACAAAAGGATTTCTCCAAAGAACTTTGACTGATGCTACTTCCTTAGCTCTCAAGTTCGAATATGATAAGCTATCCTTGATACCAATATCTTCAGTAGGTATAATAAGTGAAGGATCGCCCATGCACTTTTTTAACATGGAGATGTGTAATACCGTATGAACTGCTAACTTTTGTGGTAGCTCTAACTCCTAATCTGCATTGCCAATCCTCTTAGATATTCTGTAAGGACCAATATACCGGACTAAATTTCCCCTTCTTGCCAAATATCATAACACCCTTCATGGGTGAAACTTTCAAGTAAACCCAATCATTTAGTTTGAACTCTAAGTCTCTTCTCCTAGCATCTGTATAGAATTTTTGACGACTCTGTGCTGTTTTCAACCTCTCTTGAATAACTTTCACCTTCTCCATAGCTTGATGAACTAAGTCTGGTCCTATCAACCCAACTTCACCAACTTCAAACCATCCAATAGGAGATCTACGTCTTCTCCTGTAAAGATAAGGAGCCATCTGGATGCTAGAGTGGTAACTATTGTTGTAAGTGAACTCAATGAGAGGTAGGTGATCATCCCAATTACCCTTGAAATCAATCACGCAGGCCCTCAAGATATCTTCTAAAGTCTGAATAGTGCGCTCTGCTTGACTATATGTCTGAGGATGAAAAGAAGTACTTAAGTTCACCTTAGAGCCCAAGCCTTTCTGAAAAGATTTAAAAAACTGTGCAGTAAATTGTTCTCCTCTATCTGAAATAATCGATACCGGATGCCTATGAAGTCTTACTACCTCTTGAATATGCAACTTAGCATAATCTTCTGTTGAATAGGTAGTCTTTACCGGTAAAAAGTAGGCTGATTTTGTCATTCTATCAACAATCACCCAAATAGAATCATGCTGCCTGCGAGACCTTGGTAAACCTGTGATGAAATCCATATTGATCATCTCCCACTTCCATTCCAGAAGTTCTATATTATGCGCCATACCACTAGGCCTCTGATGCTCTACTTTAACTTGTTGGCAATTCGACCACTTAGCAACAAACTCTGCAATGCCCTACTTCATACTACTCCACCAATAAACATATCTCAAGTCACAATATATCTTTGTGGAACCCAGATGGATAGAATAGCTGGACCTATGAGCTTCCTCTATGATCCTCTCTTGGAGCTTATCCACCATTGGTACACACAACCTACCTTGATACCTCAATACACCATCTCCTCATTTCTCTTAAGCCATTACTTTTTGGTTATGAACATTTGCCTTCAATTCAAGAAAAATAGGATCTTGGTCTTGCTTTTCTTTCACTTCTGACACAAATGATGATTCAGCCCCAATCATCACCATTACTCCTCTTTCTGTGGAATCCATTAGTCGAACTCCCAATCATGCAAGCCTATGCACATCTTTTACTAGTTCTTTATTCTCTTCCTCAACATGGACAATACTACCCATAGACAACCTACTTGAGGCATCAACAACAAAATTAGCCTTACCTTGGTGATATAGAATATGCATGTCATAATCCTTAAGCAACTCTAACCACCTTCGCTCTCTGAGATTCAACTCTTTCTGATCAAACACATACTGAAGACTCTTGTGTCACGCCCCGAAAAAAGGGGCGTAACTGGCACTCGTTACCCTAATACATCGAGGTACCCACTGAAACACACTAGCTAAACCAAACTTGTGAGGCAAAAAGATTGGGCAGCACAACCTCTAAGAAGTGACGTCTGGACCGAGAGGTCATGACCTGAAAGAGAATAACCATACAAACAATGGTAGACAAATTGGAAAAAAAAATAAAGATGTACTATCTAGCCGACGAGGCTACAACAAAAAAATATACCTACTTACACACATATATATACATGCCAAGACTATTGGCTGGAGGTTGAAACATATAAAAAGAAAACCCAGAATATTGTGTCCACAATAGCCTCTAGAAGTGACATAAGCTCTGTCGAGACAAGGCCCCGACTATACCCAAAATGTACAACAAAAGTAAACATCCTCTGAAAGCCCCAGGATAAGATGGAGCTTACCAACTCGTAGTTGAACCTGAATCCTAGCGGGTGAGTCGATTAGAGTCCTTGCCTGTACCTGCTCGCACAAAACAAAAGCAGCGTCCCCAGGCAAAGGGACGTCAGTACGAATAAAAATATACTGGTATGTAAAGCAAAAAGTAAAATCATAAACATTTACTGTAAAAGGGTAATAGAGATACCACCTGAAACTGAAACCCAAATAATCTCTATTGCTGACCTTTAGCCCCCTACTACTTCAATATGCACGATATGTTCATATAATCGTATGTCGTGAATATATATATATATATATATATATAGAAGCAAATGCATGACATACCCAACCAAAAGTTAGCTATGGTGGTGTTTTTCGGTAGCAAACCGACATCATATTCACCAACTTGTGGCCATCTGTGTCTCATACGTATAAATATCGGCAATAGGCCCCATACCTCCCGATTATAGCTCAGGAGTAGAATGCATAGCATGTCATGTCATGGATTTATAACACCTAGGAGTTATTGTTGTCATGTTGCCAATCTTGGCCCGTTTGTAGTCTTGTTCTCATAACCCAATAATAACTTTCATATAACATATAACAATCTCATGGAACTTGATATGTTCTTCCAAATAAGCTTGAAAAGTTAACTCAAATTTTAGAAGGATAACTTAACCTTGTTGATATTTATAACAAGTTTAACGTGACTTACTTAGTTCCTAACTTGGTTCCTAGATAATTTATAAAAGAAATATTTCAAAAACCAAGTGTTCTAATAGTTTACATTTAAATTATATTTGAGAGTTTTGAAGGTCTTGAGCTACTTTAAAGATTTTTTTTAATAATAACCTTAGTGGAAAAAGAGGGTTGGTCACAAGTAGTAAGGGTCTCGCGTGACATTTTAATTCACATCACCCAAGGAAGAATACAAATTCATACGTGCGGACATATAATCAAGGAAACTGTTAAAATGACATGTAGATGTCGAACACTCTATTTATCTGAACAAGTGAAATATCAAAATAACAAAATCATGAAAATAATTCAGCTGAGATCTCAATGTCTTTCACTGAAGGTCTTTCTAGCAAGAGAATAGCAAAATATCACATTCGGCGTTTTAGGAATTTCCCAGGAGTGGTGTTAAAATGAGGGACGTAGCTTCACCTTAACATACTTTTTCAATGAACTATCGAATGGTCGTAGCTTCTTCACGAAAGTTGTTCCTTATGTCCTAAACTTCGTAAACACTATATAAACACAGCTGGTACACACCTATAAACAGTTCATAATTGTTCTTAAATCAGCAGATTTGCAAATGGCCTCAACTTGACGAAATTTCCGTAGAACTTCATAAAAACGATCATAAAAGAGTCTGGAGATGATTACCTTAGTTAACCAAGTGTAACCCTTGAAGAAACACCAATAACTACAAATTTATATCTTCAAAAACTTGCTCCAAACGCAGCTAATAGAAGGGGAAAACGATTGCCACGTGTAGAGATCATGTTTCTAGGCACGGGGGAATCTTTAATGGTAGAAATCATCAAAAACTGACCTTCATCATGCAAGTACTCCATAGGAATCCTCTCTTAAGCTTTATTTCTGTTTTGGAAGTAAAATTAAATGTTTTCATGGCTTAAAACGTTGAGTAAGCCGACATACCACATTTTTGACCCAACCCGGATTCTGCCCCGGCAGTCCGTAGTAAAACCATAACTTTTTACTTCGATGTCTGTTGGATATGGGGTTTTGTGCATTGCAAACTAGACTCGTAGACCTTCGATTTAATGGGTGATAGGTCTTCTAACTCTTTATATATTGGGATAAAATATCTAAGACATTTGACCCAAAGTTAAGAAAATATTATTAGAGAAACTTCGATAACTTTTGCCGACTTTAGTTTCACTAATTTTCTTGACTTCCAAACTTAACATACAACCCTTGTGTTATTATAATACCTCATAACACACTATTCTTAGCATGTTTGACAGTCATAGGCTTATCCACAAGGTATGAGACAAGTTAAACCTTTCAAATGGGCGAAGTTCTACCCGAGCCTTTTCTTTTATCATGAACTTTGTTTGAGTGGTGCCTCTGACCTAAAACTTTAGTTTAGTTCCTTGATATTGCCACCTACTTGCAATCTTAATATCCAATGTACGATTCTGCACTGCCTCAGTTGGAGATGTAGGTCTAGTCCAATTCTGCACTGCCTTTATTTTCTGAGTATCAACTCTAATTCCATCTCTGTAAACAATGTGGCCGCCCAAGAATGTCACAGACTCAAGCCAAAACTCACACTTAGAGAACTTGGCACACAACTCTCTATCCTTTAGAGTTTGGAGAACTATTATGAGATGACTAGCATGATCTTCTTCATTCCTCGAATAGATAGTATGTCATCAAGGAACACAATAACAAACATATCTAAATAACGCTTGAATACTCTATTTATATGGTCCATGAACGCTGCAGGTGCATTAGTTAAACCGAACGACATGACCAGAAACTCATAATGACCATAAGGGGTCTTGAAAGTTGTCTTTGGAATATCACATTCCCTTACACTTAACTGATGGTAGCTTGATCTGAGATCTATCTTGGAAAAACAAGTAGCACCCTGAAGCTGATCGAAGAGAACATCAATTCTCGAAAGGGGATACTTATTCTTGATGGTAACCTTGTTCAAGTGACGCTAATCTATACACATTCTAAGAGAACCATACTTCTTCCTCACAAATAAGATCGGAGCTCCCCAAAGTGAGACACTTGGTCGAATAAAACCTTTATCTAGGAGATCTTTCAACTGCTCTTTTAACTCTTTTAACTCTGCTGGTGCCATCCTATATGGCATAATAGATATAGGACGAGTATCAGGAAGAATATCTATATCAGACTCTATTTCTCTCTCAGAAGGGACTGGAAAGATCATCTAGAAAGACTTCTGGATACTCTTTTATTACTGAAACTGACTGAATAAGAGGTATCTCAACACTACAGTCATTAACTCAGACTAAGTGATAGACACACCCCTTGGAAACTAAATTTCTTGCCTTCAGGTAAGAAATAAAATGATTGTTAGGCACTGCTGAACTACTCATCACTCTATAACTGGCTCATTAGGAAACTGGAACTTAACAACTCGAGTTCTACAATAAATTGAGGCATCACAGGAATGAAGCCAGTCCATACCAAAAATGACATCAAAATCTACCATGTCTAACTCAACTAAATCAACCATGGAAATCTTGTGATTAACGGAAATAGTACAATCACAATAGACTCTCTCTGCTAGAATAGACTCACAAACATGTGTAGAAACACTAAAGGACTCAATAAGTTTCTAAGAAGAACATCAAAATTCATCGCAACATAAGGAGTTACAAAGGATAAACTCGCTCCTAGATCTAGAAAAGCATAAACATCAAAGTTAAAGACTTGGATCATACCAGTGACAACATCTGGTGAATCCTCTTGCTCTTAGTGACTAGTGATAGCATAAAGATGGTTTCCTCCTCCGCCTGCCCCTTAAGTAGCTCCTTTAGATGCATCTCTGTCTGGTGGAGCAAGTGAAGAAGACTGGGATCTATTTCCCTCATTACCGTTACCCTACTTGTTCTTTGGACACTCTCGCATAAAGTGACAATTATTGCCACACTAGAAGTAACCAGTGGAGCCATCACGACACGTCCCTAAGTGGTTTCTACCACACTTAGCACATGCAGGAGGCTTACTAGCACCTTGTTACATACTACCTTGAGAATAGGCAGGTTTAGCTCTGAATTTCTGATTATTGTACTCACATTTGTTCTTTGATCCAAGTGCGCTAGTAGATGATGGAGCAGGTCCCTTTTGTTTTTGTTGGAGGGAAGACCGGTTTGCATTAATCTTTTGCTGCCTGGACTCATTCCCTGATGTCTTAGCCCTCTTATTCTTATACTCTTCTCTATCCCTCAGCTTGTCCTCTTCAACTTGTTGCACATGGATCATTAGCCTTGCTATGTCCATATCCCCTATCAGCATAGTTGTGTTGCCTTCCTTGTTTGACAGGCGAGACAACCAAGAAATGAATAAACTCATTCAGCTTCTCATGTCAGCAACCATCTCCGGAGCATAGAGGGAGATTGTGTGAACTTCAGACTGTACTCATGAACGCTCAAAGAATCTTGCTTAAGAGTGAGGAACTCTCGTACCTTTGTTTCTCTCAGGTCTCAGGGGAAGAAACACCCCAATAAGGCCTCCTCAAACACAACCCAACTCACCAGTGGTGTACCCTCAGCTCGGTTCTTCTTCCATTGATCAAACCAGATCCTAGCGACACCCTTCATTTGGTATGCAACTAGTTCCACTCTCTCAGCATCAACAACATGCATGATCTCAAAAACCTTCTGAAGCTCCTCAATAAAGCTTTTAGGATCCGCAATAACACTTGTACCTGTGAAGCTTGAGGGATTCATCCTTAAGAACTCACAGACTCTGGAAGTACCAGCCACTTCCTGATTATTCTCTCTCTATTGCCTAGCTTAGTTGGTCATAAATTGGCTGAACATCTGGATGGCCTCACAGAAGTCAGTATTGGTGTCCTCTCATTGGGGTTGCACTTCAGGTGCATTAGGTAACCCTTGTTCCTGTGGTTCAATATTTCTTCTAGCCAGATAACCTCTGACAGCTCTTCGTGAAGGCATGATCTGAAAGACACGCACAAGCACGAGTTAGAAGAAACTTTATAGATATTAACTCTATCACACGAAGTGAATGTGAAAGAAGTGAGATAGTTCCTAAGTGTCACAGCCTCTTAATTATAGATGTGGTGTACTTCACACCGATAACTAGGACTCTACCTACACGGATTCATATACTCCCTAGGACTCTTGAACTCTATGCTCTGATATCAAGTTTGTCATGCTCCAAGCCTAAACCATGGGCGGGACTGGCACTCAAGAACCATTGATGGCCCCAAGCGAACCCTTGGTCTGGCTTACTACTCAGCGAAAGACTTAAACACAAGAAAATAGTCTCGAATGATGAACGTATGAAATAAACTTAGAATGTCTTAAAAAAAAGCATTCAACTAGCAAAGATGGTAATCAAGTCTCAAAACATAAGCCAATAACAAAATAGTGACAAATGAACTAACTAATTGTCTATCTATGAAGCCTCTAAAACTGAGATGGATGTCGGGACAAGACTCCAGATCATCCTAACAACTGAAAACTATTAAAGCAAGAGCAAGGAGGCTCACCAGAAGACTCTGAATGTTCAACTGGATCAACGAAGCGTTGGATGCTGATCCTGGTTACTTGTATCTGCATCATAACAATGATGCATGACAAATGGTGTCAGTACATTAAATGTACGAGTATGCGAGAGGAAACCTAAAACAAGACATAAGCTTAAAAGGAACTGAACGAACAAACATGGTCTCAATTCAACACAACTGAACTGAACTCATTTCAATATAGAGTAGTATAAAGAAGTGCAATATAAGGAAAACCTTTTTAAAACATGGATAACAACTCTGTGTATTTAGAAATACAATAGTAACTCTGTATGTATACAAGGATACAACATGAACTCTAAATGTATATAAAAATACAATTAGACCTGTGTATATAATAATACAAAATACTTCTGTGGGAGTTTCTCTAACCGACAACCATCACTTAAGAGCTATCATGATGATACGTCATTTTGCCTCACGCTGCCAGGGACATCCTATACCTTACCGATGGTATAGGACCTGACTACTAAGTGGATCGACTAGTCTATTCTAAAAAGCACTAAGGAATCATCTAAAAGTATGACCCTTTTCTATCCATGATGGCTACATGGTTTATGGGGGCTGGGAGTTGTTTGAACTCTCCCCTATATCGGTGTTCAATACTACTCTAGAAATATGATACTAGCTCTTATGTTTAAAAACATAACTTCGTTCTGTGGTTTGAGATAATTGCTCAATACTTATTTCAAAGACTATTCATGGAAATCAAAGTTTCCTCTCTTACTTAATTGTGAAAGCATTTACTCTTTACTGAAAACTAGCTCAAAGGCTCCTTTTGAAATCTCAGTTTTCTTTCTTGTTTAAATGTAAAAACATTTTACTCTTTGGGAACACATAGTCCCGATATAGTCTTTTGAAGAAATGAACTTCAGTATTTACTCTTTACTCTACTCAAAACTCAAGTTTTGAAACAAAGTTAAAACATTTGTAAAAGACTTTTGGAAAACTCTATGAACTTTTCTCGACTTAACTCTTAACTTTTCTTGAATTGAATTATGGATTCAAGGCTCATGATCTCATGTTACTGGTGATTTCATTTTGTTTAGACGTACCTTAAAGTGTAAAGATCAACTAGAAAACATAGGTACTTTACAAGGGAACTAGTACAGAAAGAAGTGGGAAAGGGTAGAAGATCTGGAGTCCCTAGCGCTCTGAGTGGCGCGGGGCGCCAGAGGTTAAACTTTAGACACTGGCTTGGGGCGCACTGGCTGGCGTGGTGCCCCAGAGACCATACTACAGATGCCTGTGCGGGGAGCTCTGACTGGCACAACGCCCCACCCCTTTTCCCCGAATTTTGACGAATTCTCTTGGTCGTTTTTCAACTCTAAATCCTCTAGATTCAATTGGGTCTTTCCCCAAACATTTAGATTCGACTATATAACCAAAATATGCAGGAATCTAGTCAAAACAATGTCTAATTTCATGAATTTAAATCAAGAACTTCTCAACAACTTCAACAATCAAGAACCCAATAGAAACTTCAAACAAATCCATCAAGAACTCAATTTCTATACTTTTAAGAACACAAATTTGCTGAATAAAATCATGATTGGCGTGTGGGTGAACTAACCCAACGCTATGTGATCTCACATACCTCGTAGGGATCTTTCCTTGGCAAAATCCACAAGCAATTCTTCAAGAACTTGGCGATTCCTAGCTTCTTCTTCTCTTTTCTCCTCTTATTTTTTCTTCTCTCAAAACCCTCACTTAATTTCAATAGCGTAAACCGAATTCCATCGGTTGAGACCCCAACTTAATTACCAAAAACGAATTTAATTAATTGGGTAATGAAAAGACCATAATACCCTTCTAAAATCCGGTATTGACTTTCCTTAACTAGACAACCCAACTTCAAATGGGAATATCTCCCACATACGAACTTGAAACTGAGAAAACTCAGCGGCGTTGGAAAGATAATTCAAAGATCTTTCCTACGGTATCCTGTAGCACCCCTAACTCATCCTGATCTTGGAGTTATCATCGTTTCAAGTTGACCCAAAACTCATACTTAACTTTGTCAAACTTTCCGAATTTGATTATTTCCAAAAATGATTTCTTTCGAATTCTAAGTCTTTCTAGTAGCGGGAGTATCTGCCACAGAATCTTAAGTACCCTGAAAATGCCTGCATTGAACTTCAATGAGTACGTTGGATTGAAAGACAATCTAATATTTTTGTCAAATGAAAAACTGTAAAATATGTGTGTACATGTATATTACTTAATCGTGGTTAAATTTTATGGATTCAATTCTTATTATAATTTTTAACTTGCTAACTCGTTTATGTGTGCTATTCAAGTAAGAAAATACTGCTCGCATTATATACTCCAGATTATTCTTAAAAATGATCCGCATGTGTTTTCCATCCATTGTACACCAAATTTGAAAATACAAAACGTTCGACTACGCTAGCAGCACGGCACAATCCTCCAACTAGAATAATGAAGTAATTCTGAAGATAAATAGGACCCGAAACTTATGATTAAGGATGAAGGAATGCTTACCACAATCCTTGTTGATAACATGATGCAATTTCAAATGGCAAAAACTTGTTAAAGTATTAACAATGAGCTAGCTTAATAAAAAACACAAGATCATTCTATAAAGTAAACATTGGGCACGTGTGTGCACGGGCACACATTATCTAGTATATAATATATAAGTATCATTACATTAAGGTTGTTCAAATTGGATGTTCATTTGAGAATAAATATGTACTAATTATAATTTAATTAGTTTTTCATTAATAATTTGACTTGAATTAAAATTAATAAACAACATTTTTGAAATTTTTGGTTTTAAATTATACTAATATAGAATATTTAAATTTATTTTTACTCTTATGGTATTAAACAATTCATGTGGAAAGTTAAAATTTGATTTTTATTTAATAAGAAAATAATAGCTTTATTTATAGCTCAATATTAATATATGGCAAACTAAAAGCATAATTGATCATAACTATTAGAATAATATTATAACCAATAAAATTGTATATCAAAGCATTTGGTTAATATGATCATATAAATAGTAATAATCTATTAGCATAACTATTTTTAAAATACATTAACAAGTTAATAATAAAATTTATAAATTACTTTTAATTTAAAGTATGACATTTAAATATGAATACGAATACTAATAATATAATATTGACTAGTGTGAAAATGACTAGATAATTGGATTGAAGTAGGTTATTTTGAAAAATAGAAAATTTATATTTTGATAATAAAGTATGGGTAGATTAAAAGTTGATACTTTTAGATAGATAGTGAGAAACTTGAAGAGGAATGTAGACACTTTATACTTTGTACAAGGAGTTAAGAATGGATGAAGAAAGATTGGGATGTTTATGGTGCTCAAGTTGTCTCTTGGAAGAATGAACGAGGAGAAGAACTACGGACGGAATATATGTTTCGCTTTCATAGGTGAGATCACTTGCCAATGTGTTTTTTAAAGTCTATAATTTATTCAACAGCCTTAGTTTGTCTATATATGAAGCTTGGTACAACAGGGCAAGTTCTGCCGCTGACACAGAATCTATGGTCATTAGATAGTACCCCTTTGGATCCATCTTCCTCTGGAAGCCAGTCATCAGTTGACCTCATCTTTCAGCCATTCGGAAAGATTTCAAAACATTCCCTAGTAGGTATGCTTAGGTTCATGATGCCGTTAGTAAATAATCAATCTTTTTAAGAGGCTCACCACATTTATGGTGGTCTCATGCAGTTTTGAGCTCCGGCTACATGTATCGCTGGGTCCTGGAAGGCTAACATTGATACCGTCTGTGAAGAATACTGATAACAATTCCCTTTCCTTTATATTTGGTCTACGCAACTACTTGTCCGTATCTGATATCAGGTCTCAGCCTGTGCTTGTCTATTCATATAATCATTACAGCTGAGCCTAAAAGAATTGTTCAATACACTACTAAAAAATCACTATTTGCCCCCCTAAAAAATGTTCAATAGCTACTCCCACAAATATTTTGATTGAATCAGTGAAAAAAGAATAAAAAGTACCTCTTTCACACAAAAAAAATTGGAAGGTTCTCACTATTTCAGTCATATGTGTTTCTTACCATGCATTTTCTCAACGAGCTAGTTCGGTAAGAAATGAGTGGGAAAATCATATTCTATTACAAAAATATTCCACCAATACACGATGGGAAGAGACCTTTGTAGTAGTGCTAACATTTGACTATGTTGAGCTATCTTCCTGTATAGATTGATTTATTCGGTTGATCTGTAGTGAGGTGCGGGTTGAAGGACTAGAGACACTTGACTATATGGATTGTTTGCTACAGCGAGAGAGATTTACTGAGCAAGCTGATGCTATTACATTTGATGGGGAGGTATTCTTCTGTGTCTAACTAGTTAATACTTGACAAGGCTTCAGGTTAAACTTCCTTATTGTGAATTCTGGAAATTTGAGTTTCAGTTGTTAGTTTATCTTGAATGGAGCAGTTTAGTTTTTCCTTTTCCCCAGACAGACAATTGTAAGGATTTTTTGTTGCTGAATATTGTTAACCGTGTCAGGTCCACCATGTTTACTTAAGTACACCTCCAAAAATTGCCATCATAGACCATGGGAAAAAGAGAACCTTTGTTATGCATAAGGAAAGTCTACAAGATACAGGTCTGTACAATCCATACACTCACTAGTTACTTATTTTTGTATCTTTTAAAATTGATAAATCATTTTGGCTGACAGTTCTTTGGAATCCATTGGACAAAGTATCCAAGGCTCTCCCTGATTTTGGTATGGAGGATTACAAGATTATGATGTTAGTAGATTCCACAAACTTTGAAAAGCCAATGATGTTCTGAAACCTAACCAAGAATGGAAATGCTGTCAAGAGATTGCTGTGGTCTCTTCGAGCTATTGTAGTGGGCAGTTGGATCCTCAAAATGTTCTTTATCAGTTAACTTGAGCTTAATTTAGTTACTTATGGGGCTTCCATTGTGTTGTTATGTATGCTTTGATGTGTATATATAGAGAGCAGTACGATGATCCTGCTATTTTTCATTTTAATGTTCCATGAGTTGACCTGCCCTGTTTATTGATGAGGTCAATGAAACATGAAGTTGTAGTAAGATAAAGTGAAGTAAACAAGGGTTTGTGTGGTTCTCTGTAAATTGCCTGACTTCCTACTAAGTTGAATTCTTTTATTCTCTGAGTAATTATACGGGGTAAACCGCATCTAGCAAAAGGACAAACGAGACCATGGCATGTGATTGAGTCTGAATCTGAGAGATGCTTGTCTTGGCACGAAAAAGTTTGGGAGGATCATCCCCAACGTGACCTAAGTCGATATTGCATCATCACAACCAAGGCAATTCCTTAATTGAGTAGCCTGTAGTACCGCTCCTCGGAGGAAAACCATTATACACTTGTGGCATCCTTATAATGACTCTTCTGAAGATCAACAACCAGTCTCGAGCGTTGCTCTACCCTTCTCTCAAATGGGCAGATTGTTTTATTTATCGAACTCCCAAGACTAGATTTGTAGAAACAATCTGATCTAGCTTTGAGAGCAATTAATACAATTCTAAGGACAAAATTAAGAATAGCAAGAAGAAAGTAAAAGAAAGAAAATAAGATAGAAGGGTAGACACAAGAAAGGGATAAAAAAACAACTAATTCAATACAGAAATGACCTCCTTTGAATATTTTATCAAACACCTAATCTATTAGAAAGACCTCAAGGGAATTAGTATTCCCAAAAAGCCCTTCTTTCTAATCTTCAACACAACCAAAAGCTTAGAGAATCATTTCTCCCATATCATAATGGGATTTGACTCTTTAGCATTGATGAATATTATCAATGGAGTTTGGGAAACACCTTGGAGTGTGACAATAGAGGTCAACTCTATTAATATGATGAGGAGTTCTATATTAGTACGAGTACAACATTCCTAAAGGGAAGGGAATACTATTGATGATTTTTTTTGCAAACTGGGTGTTTAATTTTACAGGTACTCTTGAGTTTAAGAATTTTCATGAAGTGCCAATGGTTTCAAGGGTTTCGTTAAGAGCTTTGTTCAGAATTTCGATGGTACAAAGTGTTTCGACTTCGAGCTCTGTCTGATATGCAAATAAAACTTCTACTTTGACACAACCTCTACTTGTATAACCTACACTTAGATTCTTCTTTCTCTTTTCTTTTTTCAGTTGTATACTCACGAGAATACATTGCTATTATGAAATACAACATAAGACAACAGTACAAGTTCAAGTGAAGTGTGTACTTCACAACTAAGGCTAAGGGAGGTTTATATAGAAAGGTTTATGCTCTTGAAAGGAAAATCCAAGGGTATTTCTCAATCAAAGATATTGAGGAATTTCCTTGATTGGGGGAATTTGTTGATCCATGTCCATACTAGATATGTGCATGGTAAAATTGCTTTACTTTCTTCTTGTGATAATCTTCTCGATTCTCGACTTGATTATCGTTCCTTCCTTCTCTTGATAGCTTTGCGTGATTCTTGGATAGGATTGATGATCTTCAGATTTTGTTATGAGTCAAAATAGGATTGATTACACCATTGGTAGGTTGTGCGAATCTAGATTCCCTTGATTAAGAAAACATATCTCTTTTCATTCTTTGTGTTGCATGCTTGGTTAATTACCTTTCTTTTGGATTTCTTTGTATGCGAGGATCACGATTAATTATAAGTGTCAATAAACAAAATCAACTTATTCTATGGTGTTAACACTACCTACATCGATAAGGGAACACAAAAACAAGCACAACAAAGCCAAAGTTAGATAAAGAACTCGAAATTGGAGAACCAGAAAATGCAAAAGTGGAACTCGTGCATGGAGTCAAAAAATCAACTCCATCACCAGGTTCCAACCTTCAAGGATGTTGTGGCCCGAAAATGGACACAATTTGAGGTTTAATAAAGCCAAACCAGCCCATTCATATTTTTAGCTTTCAGTGTCAAAATAGTGATCAAAAGGGAAATTGGTGGGAATTACCAAGGGAAACAGAAGATTGATTGAACCTGAAATGTGCTCACGAACTTTCCCAATGTAAACCACAAAAAAACACTCAATTTTGACAAGAATCGCCCTCAAAATTGCCAAAAAGCTGAATTGGAAAAGAGATTATGCATGTTGAATTTGTCTTTAAAAGAGTGAACTGCCACGTAAAATTTCCCTTCACGAAGGCGTTGGCCTCCCGACGAACGCGGAGGTCAACAAAGTTGATCCTCCGCAAAATCAGCGAGAGGCCCGCGAATGTGAGGGTTAGGGCAAGTAACCCTTCGTAAATGCAGTAGCATACCCGCGAATGCACAAGCTTGAGGAGAAGACCCTGCACGAACATAGCCAAGGCCTTGCAAATGTGGCGGTTAGGAGGGATTGTCTCTGCTAATGCGACTAAGGGCCCACGATCGCAAAGATGAAATCAGCATTGCCCCAGCAGTACTACATGAAAAGTCTACCAAGGCTATCAAATTCTCCGTTGGTGTTCGAAACTCGTTTGGAACCCTATTAACGTTAAGCAAATATGCTACTAGACTAGAAACAGTATTCCAGACTTAAAGAAATTGATGAGACAAACAGTAGAGGTTTTCTGTCAAAATGTTGACCAAAGTCAACACTTACAAAGAAATACCAAACAAAAATGCTAAATGCTACTAAATCATCATGGCTGCCTTGGGAACCGAACCAAAAGTCATTCTAGATCAACCTCGGCATTCCAGAGATAATCGCTCTAACGAAACTTGATTCCGGGAACATTTACTAATAAAGTTGACCGAAGTTAAATATTAAAGAAAACTCAAAAGCTAAAACACATAATCGCACCAAATCTAAACGGAAGCCTCAAAACCTTAACTGATCATCACACTAGATCAAATCGACCGTTTCGAAACTGATGAAACCAATAGAGTTTTGATTTGATGTTATAGTCTTTGGATGTTGACTAAAGTCAACTCTTTCAAACATTAAGCCTCCAAAACTCAAAAAGTAGCACCAAACTCAATCGAACGCCTCAAGAAGCATGTCACCAAACCCAACACTGCACAAACGTTATAAAGAAGCTACAAGAATGGTGAAATAGTAAGAGCATGCCAAAAGCATAAAAATTACCCTGAGGGTCATTACATCAAGCATTACTGTTTTTGTAGGGCTTTTAAGGTAGTCCTTCATCTTATCCCAACACTTATTCTCAATTAGTAGAGGCTTCATAGAGAGTTGATTCAATTCTTCTTTTCATATGTTTGACTAATTCTATTATTATATTAAGTAATTTTCGTATAGCTTACAAGACTCACTTATTTTAGTAAAGTTCCTTAATTTAAGTTTTTTTTGCACATGTGTTTAGTCTTCCACTAAGTAGTCAGGCAGGTCAAGGATTCGGGGACCAACAACAATTTTTGAATGTTAGCCATGTCTAGGGTGTAGGATCAGAACATGAAAAAATGAGATTTTTCAAATGACTGAAAGAATATGTACGTATCAAAGATTATATTGAATCATTAATTATAATGTATTCATTTAGTCTAAATTGTATTATTTTGAATAAAAATATTTAGGTTTATGATGAATACTCAAATTTCAAACATTTGCAATAAGTCAAAGAAGTTGCATTTGACCCTAAATCTCAAATTCACACTATGAAAAAGTATTGTGTGAATGGTTTTAAGTTTCAATTTGAAAAAGTTTCTAGGTATAAGAAAACTAACAATAGCGGTGTGTGTTCAAGGTGATGTTGGCAATAATGGTCAAACTATTGAATGTTATGGTGTCATTCATGAGACTATTGAAGTAAGATATTTAGGTTGACGTAAAAAAATATAGTACTATTTCAGTATAAGTGGTTTAACCCATCACATAGAGGCACAAGGATGGACAACCAACATAATACAATTGAAGTAAAGCACACCAGATAATACAAAAATTATGAGCTTTTTATCATTGCACAAAATATCTAAGCAAGTGTATTACGCTTCCTATTCGTTACGTTAAGATAAGGTCGATTGATAGGTTGTTATAAAGACTAATCATGTGGGAAGGATTACAATTGGTAATGTGTTAGATGTGGCATACAAAAATGATGTCACAGTTGTTCAACAACCAATTGATGTTGAATTGAATTCTACACTAGAACATCCCCAACACATATTAAAAGAAGTTTTAACTCAGTGTCTTATAATCCAAAAAATGATAAGTGTAAAAGAATTCAACTATCTAAAAGATAATTACTCTAATCGTTCCTAAATCTCCAATTATTTCTCAAGATAACAAAATGCTAGGTAAATTCCCAAGAATAAATCCCTAAGTAAAATCATAGCAAAACAATTTCTAAATAATTTTTCAGACAACTTGGGGATTTTTCTATAGATTAAAAAGGAATTTTTTAAACTTTTTTTTTTTTAGATACCTAGGGATTTGCCTATAGATAATGTTCTTTTGGATATTTTTCCCTAGGTAATATCGCAACAACTAATTTTGTGCAAAATAACGCTAACTTTACCTGCAAAATTTGTTGGGAGTATATGATTCACAAGTAATATATTCTAATATTAAGGAACTTAATAATTTCGCAAGAAAATCCCAAGTATTATATGCGACAATATTTTCCAAATAATATCCCCATTTAATTTGCACTTTTCTAGTAGTGAAAGCATGAACAAAATCGTTGAGGAAATAAAAAACAAGTATTCATCCTCGCTCATTGGCCTTAGTGTGTCCGGTTCTTCAAGAGGTTCCTCCCTTAGCATCCCTTTAGTGAACATATTAGATTTTTTATAACTAATTTTGAAAGACTTTATAAGTCTTTAAATTATTATTTTAGTATTTATGAATATTTAATGTAGTTTGTTATTATATTATGCATATAATGTTTATTGCTTGGTTTGTTACGGAAGGAATGAATTGACGGATAGGGTCCTTTTATTCGTCGTTTTTCTGATTTTTTGTTAGAAAAACTTTCCAAAAAAGCAACGCAGTCTATCGTTTCTCTAAATTCTTTTTAAGAAAAGTGATGCAATCTGTCACCTATTAAGTTTTTTTAAAAAAAATAACAACAAAATGACGCAGTTTGTTGTTTGAAAGCGACGTCATCCGTCGCTTTTTGAAAAGAGTCGAGGACAGAAGAGATAGATGTGAGTGCGTCATTTTTCCATCGATTTTGACAAAAAAAATAACGTAGTCCGTCGCTTTTAGTAGTGCTTATCATGGAAGAGAACCCACAACATTATCCACTTAGATCTATTATTGAAGACTATAGATATTTGTTGCAGGTCAACAAGTCCATGATTAGACATATTAGGAAGATGCGAAATATAACGTATTGATTTTTTCTCTCAGAGTTCGCATTTTAGGATATCGAGTGTTTTCTCCCAGAGGACATGGTCAATATTACTTATGAACGATTTCAATTTTTTTTTTAATTTGTCTTTTTCCACTGTAAAAAAAATTCAAGATATTTATTTGAATATTACCACCATATGTCCAAATACAAGATAGTTATAGAATTAATGACACCATTTAGAGAGTAATTGAGGATCGGTCCATAATAATACCAGTACAACAAGATAGTACCTGAATTATCATGAATGTCATGGTTTAATTTTTGCAAGTGCCTACACCATAAAACATACATCCGAATGATGCAAAAGAATTGTCCCCAACTTGGTGGTTACATCTTATTTAACTCCACATTATGATATACCCAAACCCAACCAACACCATTTAAGTACAAAATATCTCTATTAATAAACATATGGTAAAGATAATGAGCTAATATTTTTCTTGTTTGGTCAATTCAAATAAATACCACTTAAATCCCTAAAAATGATTCTATATATCAAGGTAACGGATTAACATTTACATTGTCTTGTTCAATGCTATTATAAATAAACATTATGCAGCATGGAACAAAACCTATATTTTTAAGGGTTTACCTTTTATACACCAGCGATGTATTTTTGCATTGCATAAATGATATCGAACCGTCCTAATAAGTGACATTAATAGCATGGAATTTAAAGTTGATTATCTTATGCATCTTGTTAAAATAAATTGAGAGTGTAAAATTTTTTTATATTATCAGTATATAAAAGTTAATTAGTACTTGAGGATAACGTACATTAATGAATGAAAATCTTAGTAGCTCAGTTGGTTAATTATCTGAATTTTCATCTTAATTGTCAAGGTTTAATTCTCCACCTTATAATATCCTTACACATTTCTTTTTCCCCCATGTTCATTTTTATTTTATTTTCTTTTTTAATTAAAAAAGAGAAAGTCCAATGAATTTAGAGTAAACCCAGATGAGAGAATACACCCATTTTCTAAAAAGTAAAAGGAGATATAGAAGACACTATCGAATTTTCTAACTTCTATAGAGGGAGCTATACTTTAGAGAGGTCCCTTCGTATATATCTTCAATATTAATCTTTCACTTCTTAAGCCTAACCATAAATTAATGACATATAAGTATTATTCTTTCTTTCCAATTTATGTGACACAATTTGTTTAATTCTTCCATTACTTTTTTTATAATTTAAAACAATTTAACTTTAAATTTTCCCCTTTACTCTTATTAAAATGATCACACGAATAATAAAAAAAAATGTTTTAGACCATAAATTTTAAAAATCTTATTTTATTTTTTTAATTCTATTTCCAATCAAATAGAATGGACATTAAACAATTTAGGTTGAGGATACGTAGTGGGGCCCTCATTACAAAAAAAAATGGTTCTTTCAATTTAAATATGATACAAATATAGATGAGAGTGAGTTGCTAGGATGGTAAGCATCCTCACTTCCAACCTGAAGGTTGCGAGTTCGAGTCACTAAGGGAGCAAAAGGGGTGGGAGCTCCCTCTCGTATTGGTGTTTAATTGTCTAAACCATAAATATTTTACTCCCAAGAGAAATAATTTTAGGGAAGGCCTTATTATAATACATGTTATTATCTTACAGCTATATCAATTATTACTCTTATTAAGAATTTGGTTACTACTAATCCCGCCAAACACCATTATATATAGTTCATGTCTATCTCATACCCTTTTCTTGTACTGGAATATAATAAAGAAACACCAAAAAATAAGTTAACAGATGATTATCATCATATTAAGTATTTTTTAAAAAAAGTTTCACTATAAATACAAGGGAAAATGGTCTGAAAAATACTTCAACTTTGGCCGGAATTGTTGTTACGATACCAAACTTTATGGAGGACCTTTTACCCCCTGCACTATTTCATAGTGTATTTTAAAGGTATATATGTGCTGTCACGACCCGAGAGCACCCCCTAGTCGTAACACGGCTTACTCGACCCCAAAGGGGTCTAATACAAACCTCATAGCTCATTCATTGCATAGACAATAGAAATAGTACTATGGAATTAAAACTTTTATTTAAAACCATACGATTCAAAACACTCATTAACAATTTTTCAAAAGACACAACGAAAGTCTAAGTCTCACATGGCCATCTTAGACAAACTTTAACAAGATAGGGTCACGGCCCTTTACAATCGAAGTCTAAACAATAGTCTTAAAACATAAGGAACTAGAAACAATAAAAGTCCTTGTCCTCGATCTATGAGGACATACCAAGTCTTGGAGGAAAACTCTATCCAAGCACTTCAATCCTAGCTAGAATCAATCACTTGCCGGAACCTACACTTGCAGTAAAAATAGCAGAAATATGCCATTTTTTAGAAATACCATGAACTATGCATGAGAGACATACAATACAAGTATAATCATCATACAAGTCATAACTCAACATTTAGACAAGATCATCATGTAAACCATTATGCTTCTCCAACTCACATCATGCTTATCATAACATCATTAAGGCAATTTATGCAACTCTTTACAAGATCACATTTAAACAAGCTCAACAAGACAGCTCATGAAACATTTAAGCAACTCATCATAGGTGCATATGAACATGAGGAACAAAATCCATGAAAACTCAATTTTTTCTCATATAAACATGAATTCGACTAGAACATACATAACATAAGGAGACCATGGAAACTTATTTTCACATAAGACTCCAAAACATGAAACAAGCTACAATGAACTCTTGGTCTCAAGCTTGAATAGGAATAGAAGGAAAGAGATAAGGATATCAACACTCTCTACAACCTTATTATTCATCATACCATCCCGCACTTAAGGGTAAACCCAACTAAGGATAACATGAAACAACATAACAAACTCAATAAAGCATTCATGACCATAAGGAACTATCACTTACCGATACCTTCATCCGGGTTTTCCCCCTTGTCCTTGTTAGCTTGAAACACATAGAAACAATTCTTCTTTGGAGCATTAGGATCCGGGCCAACATAAGAAGCTTGTTTGGCCTCCCTTCCTCTAGCCATAAGAGTAGGACAATTTCTCACTTGATGATCACTTTGGCAACACCCATAGCACCCACTAGCACCGGCTAGGCACTTCCCATGATGCCTCTTCCCACAAGTGGTGCAAAGAGGTTTAGAAAATGGAGGCCTGCACCTTTCTCCCCATTAGCCTTAGGAGCACTAAAAGAATCTTGGTTAGGAGCTCTCTTCTTGAACCTAGGTTGACCTTGCTCATCGGACTTTCCCCTTTACAACTCCCTACCCTTCCTCTTAAGTTTGGACTCCTCAATAGATTGAGCATACACCATAAATCTAGAAATGTCCATATCATTATGGAGCATTGCCGTACGACTCTCTTCCTCAACTAGGTCGGATATACTCGCCACATACCTACTCATCTCATCTCTAGGGTTAGACACCAAGGATGGAGCATACTTAGACAATTGGGTAAATCTCAAAGAGTACTCTTGCACATTCATGCTACCTTGCCTAAGATTGATAAAATCCTCCATCTTAACCTCTCTTTTATCACGGGGGAAAACCCTACCCAAAAATGCTTCCTTAAACAACTCTCATTCAACGAGAGCCGCTCCAACTGACCTATTGGCCTTCCATTAAGTGAACCAAATTTGGGCCACATCCTTCAATTGATAGGCGACAAGTTTCGATTTCTCAATATAAGTCACCCCCATAGAACTAACTACCTTGTACACGTCATCAAAAAACTCTTGGGGATCCTTTCCCATCTTAGATCCAAGAAATATCAGAGGATTCATCCTCATAAAGTCTCTCAACCTAGAAGCCATAGTACTCACATTGGGGTTCACATTAGACTCAACACCCCTATTTGCTTGAGCCGTCATGGCTTGAGCTTGAGTAGTTACGGCTTGAGCCATCATCAAAAGAGCCGACCTAACTTCCTCATTGGTCATAGACGGAGGTTCAATTGGAACTTGATTTTCTTGATTTCCTAGAGGAACTTGGTCACCTTGAGGACCTAGGTTACCTTGGGGAGGAATTCCCTCGTTCACAATCTCCTCTTCCACCCTTCTTAGGTAAGCCCTTGTATTCATATCCTATAAACACAAGAGAAGGGTTAGGAAAAAGACATCTATAAAGCTAAACTCTAAGGAACGACTTCAAGAATAATGAAAGAAGTGTAACTTCCAACGTCCTATAGCCTCTCGCTCATAGATGTGTCGCGACTCACACCGATGAACAAGACTATATTAGACGTGGCTTGTGAGATATCGATCCTAAAAACCATTTCCAGATTCTTATGCTCTGATACCATGTTTGTCACGACCCGAGAGCACCCCCTAGTCGTAACACGGCGTACTCGACCTCGAAGGGGTCTAATACAAGCCACATAGCTCATTCATTGCATAGGCAATAGAAATAGTACGAAATTAAAACTTTTTATTTAACACCATACGATTCAAATTCATTAACAATTTTTCAAAAGACATAGCGGAAGTCTAAGTCTCACATGGCCATCTTAGACAAATTTTAACAAGATAGGGTCACGACCCTTTACAATCGAAGTCTAAACAATAGTCTTAAAACATAAGGAACTAGAAACAATAAAAGTCCTTGTCCTCAATCTATGAGGACATACCAAGTCTTGGAGGAGAACTCTATACAAGCACTTCAATCCTAGCTAGAATCAATCACTTGTTGGAACCTACACTTGTAGTAAAAATAAGAGAAATATGGGTTAGCACATAGAAATGTACTAAGTATAATGACCATGCAAAAACATGCTTTAAAAGGGACATTTTGGTTGAAAACCATGCATTATGCCACTTTTTAGAAATACCATGAACAATAGCATGAGAGACATACAATACAAGTATAATCATCATACAAGTCATAACTCCACATTTAGACAAGATCATCATGTAAACCATTACCTTCACCTTAAGTAACCCTCATACTATACCTTGTGCAATGCATGGATGGCGTCCCATACCACCATCCACACCAAGGCACCACATTAAGTCACCAAAGGTGAACTTACCATTTAGAACAACTTGGAAAATGATAGATTGAACTTGAGCCTTAACGTTTGGATTAGTGTAACTTGAGGTTGATGTCTAGACTGTTTTAGAACCTAAGTAGGAAAGGTTGAAGCCTAGGGTGCAAGTAAGGGCCTAGACTAGCAAGATTGAGCCAAAAAAACCTTGTTCTTTGAGGGGTTGTTTGGAGATGAGAGTACTTGATCGCCCAAATGATTGGGTGAGTTGCCCTTGTGCTCTAGTGATCGCCTAGTGGACTGCCCATTTGGCCTAGGTGCTGGACCAAACGACGAGCTAAGTGGTAGCTTACAAAGCTGGTTGGCGTGTCGCCCATTGGCCCCCTCCAATCGCCCAATGACCAGTCCATTTAGTGAGCTCACTGGAACAAAGTGCGAGCCAAGGGTGCACTTGGTGAGCCCAAGTGTCCAAAGGGCGAGCTTGGACGGGCAAGGGCAGAATTTTTAAGTTACAACTTTAAGGGTCCTTTGTCCTTTTCCAAAGTTAAGTCCTTATTATTATATTCCTTTCCTAACAACTATAAGACCTTTTTATGACCTAAATCATTTCATTTAAGCCACTCCAAATAGAATAAAAATAAACCCATCTCCTCTTAAATATTTCTCTCTCTAGAAGTTCCCGAAGAAGATAAAGAAGAAGTGGGAGCTAAGGTTTAGATTCAAGGTGGTTTCTTCATCAAATTTCTTAGGGAATATTATTAAAGGTATGATGATCCTTCATCTAGGGTTATCTTTCACCCTAGAGTCAATTTCAATGAAGTTTTCAAAGTTTTCAAGCTCATGAAAAACCAAGGGTTTTACTCAATCTCATGGGTTCTTTCATCAAACGGTTTCAAATGTTAAATTATGATTAGATTGATGTTTAATTGAGGATTTAAGATGAAAATACTCTATGAACCCATGATTTCTCTCAACTCCTAAATTGTGCCTTATGAAGTGGGTTTGTTGATTATGAATGAATGTTGATGGATTTATGCCTAGATTGATTTAGATTATTGAATTGTATCATCATCTATGCATAATTATGGTGAACTGTCAGTGAATTGAGGATTTGTGATCATAGCCTTGAAAGGGAAAGTTTGACCTAATTACATGTTGAAGTAGAATTATGCTTGAGCTATGGATCCACTTGAAAGGTGGAGGTGTTTAATTACTTTGTATATTGTGCTCATGGCCTTGAAGTCATAGTTTGAGGGATTGAAGTATTATCATGATATTGTATATGTGAATGTGATGTGAAGGATTTACATGTGATTTCAATGATAGAATGATGATTATGTTTAGAAGCTAATTGTGTTAGGATCGAATGCTATCTCTCTATTAACACTCATGGATGTTGATGATGGAATGTGAAGGGTTCTATAATTTAATGTTGAATGTGATCTCTTGAATTGGTAGGAATAGGCATCCTTTTCTTATATGATGAATGTATCTTCACTTAATGTCTTAATGTGTTGAATTGGTAGACCTAATGTTGGTTGCCTTCTCATAAATGAATGAAGTTCAATGAAAATGTTAATGAATGTGGAGTCTATTGAAAGGCTATTTCTCAATTGTACACCAAAATGATAATGACTTGTTGTGAAAGGACTTTCTCGCAATAAGGGGATTCTTAGGTGAAAGGCTATTCTCATCTTTGAATCTATGAGCTTTCCAATGAATGAATGTTGGGATGGTATGGATACTCATCCGATAGTTGAGGTGGAGTATCTAGTAACAATCCCTATATCCCATTTTAGTGAATGTTGGGTTTTGATGGATGCTCATCCGGGAGTTGAGGCAGGGTATCTAGTAGCAATACCTTATCCTATAATGAACTAGTGTAATGAATGTAAAGTACTCTGTGGGGAATAATGCCAAGCACCGAGTGGATATGAATTGGGGTGGATGCTCATCCGTGAGTTGAGGCGGGGTATATAGTAGCAACCTCTTGAGATGGATGCTCAACCGTGAGTTGAGGTGGGGTATCTAGTAGCAATCTCCCTATCCCTTAACTATGTGCCCACATAGGTCTAGCTAGTGGATCCACTTAAGCTAAAGAGCAATGGTCCTACCTTAGGCAAGTAGGAATCCCTTATCCGGTGAGAGTGACACCGGTATTCCATGAATTGCTCACATGGTATATGTTGGTTAAAGCTTACCCCCACAGAGAATGTTAATGAACTATGGATTCTTAAGGGTGTACTACTTAGTGTGGGTGGTGGTATGGGATGCCATCTATGCATTGCACAAGTAGGCATTTGAGAGGACTCATGGTATGTTCTTTTATAATGTTAAATGAAATGAATGGGCTCTTATGATGATGTTAATAAGAATGTTGGCTTAATGTATAATGAATGAAGGTGTTCTTAATGAAGCTAATGAAGAATGGGTGACTTAAATGCTTATATGTTTAATGTGAAGATGGATGCTATACTTGGATTGTATATATGGGTACTTCCTTGTTATGACTTCTTGAGTATGAATGTGACTTCAAATGAGTATTTAGTGTGAGTAGTAGTATGGGATGTTATTTGCACATTGCACAGGTATGACTTAGAGTTGTCTTAGATTTTGGTTTTAATGTGATGATATTACTTATGTAATGTTTATGCCTCTTATATGCTTTATTGTGTAAAGGTGGAAAGTTTGGTGACCTTAAGGTGATACCTTAGTGTGGGTGGTGGTATGGGACACTACCCATACATTGCACAAGGTATAGCTTGAGGGTTGCTTGAGGTGAAGGCTAATGTGAAGGTAATGGTTTTATGTTGATTATGTTCTAAAGTGAATAATGACTTGTATGTTGGTTATGATTGAATATCATGTCTCTTATACTTGTATTCCATGAAGTTTTACCAAAATGGCATAAAAGCATGACTTTCAAATAAAATGTCCCTTTTTAAGCATGTTTTTGTGTGGTCATCATGCTTAGTACTTAATTGTGCTAATCCCATTCTTCCCATTCTCTTACTAACGTGTAGGGTTTGGAGATGTTGGTGTTCTATGTTTGAGGAGTAGGTTTCTAAGGTGCTTGAAGATTAAGACTTGGTGAGCCCTCATAGTTTCGAGGAAAAAACCCATTGTGTTCCCTTTATGTCTTTAGTATTGTTTAAGCTTTTGTATGGGCTAAGTCCCCATGTTGTATTCAAAGTATTAGATGGTTTGAGATATAATGTACAAAGTCTGGAAAGTCTACCGCTTGCTTTTTAATGGAAATGTTTTCGATTGTGAAGAAAGTTTTTAATTCCTCTCTGTTTTCAAGTATCTTATGCTATAAATGAGCTATGAGGCTTGTATAAGAGTCCTTTGGAGTCGAGTACGCCATGTTACGACTAAGGGGTGCTCTCGGGTCGTGACACCATTCCTTCCTTTTCACCTTTTCACCATATCCATGCATAAGAGACATAACATTTCATAAGGCATGACAAGGGAATATAACTCATAATATAACCCAAGTATAGCATGCGCATCACATTTAGCATTTAAGAGCCAACATTCTTCAATTACTTCATTTTGAGGACTTTCATACATTAGTCATTAAGACTTAGAGACCTCACTATGACCCTATCAAAGCCTACTCGTGCAATGTATATATGGCATCCCATACTAACACCTACACTTCATAGAACCTCTCCAGTAGCCATAATGCACATCTCACATGATGGGAATAGACATTAACTGACATAGACCATGAGAGCTAAGTCATGGAATCCAGTGTCATATGACCCCACACCGAAGAAAGGTGTTCTACTTGCCTAGGGTAGAAATAGGTAATATCTTAGCTTTGGTAAGAAAACCACTGGCTAATATATATCCTATGTGGGCACATAGTTATGGGATAGGAATATGTTCATTGGAACCCTAGCCTGACATTGGGAGAGATTCCATCTTACCATATCCACTCGGTGCTTATCCTCCATTCCCATAGAGTAGTTCATTCACATTAACATCGTTGTACTTGAGAGGGATACCAACACTAGGTCTACCGACCCAAAGTATATTACACAAGAAAGGGCCACCATCACTAGGTCTACCGATTCAAGGTACATTAAGGGTAGCTCATTAAATTCCCAAGAAGGCTTCCATCTTCATTAGATCTACCAATACAAGGGTCATCATTTCACATATGAAAGGGGCACCATCATTTGGGTCTACCGATTCATAATTTATCATTCATTCATTTATGAAAGGGTGCCACTATCCTACCGATCCTAACACTCAACATTAGAATAGGTCAAAGACTCATCAAGCAAGGGTTACCAACACTAGATTTACCGATTCATGTTCATTAAGTCAAGACACATTCATTAGTTGTTTATGATATTGATGCCACAGGCCTATCGATTCAACAAATACAATACATAGGAGAAACCCTTCACATTCCATCATTCATCATTCATGAGTGTCAATTGAGGATATACTACCAATGACAACACAACTACCTTTTATACATGCTCATCATTCTATCACTGAAATAACATGCATATCCTTCACATTATAATCATACATAGTAATTAAACACCTCCACCTTTCAAGTGGATCAACACCTCCAACACAATTCAAATTGAACATGTAATTAGGTCATAACTTGTCTTCAAGGCCATGAATCTCAAATCATCAACACATCAACAATTTACCATAATTAAGGCATAGATAATGATACAATTCAACAACCCAAAACAATTTAGACATATTTCGATCATAAGCTTTCATAATCAACAATCCCACTTCATAAAGACACATTTTAGGAATTGAAAGGAATCATGGGTTCATAGAGTATTTTTTTTTATCATAAATCATCAATTAAACACCAATACAATCAATATATGACAATAGTAACCATTTGAAATCGTTTGAAGGGAGAACCCATGAGATTGAGTAAAACCCTAGGTTTTTCATGAACTTGAAAACTTTGAAACTTTCTTTGAAATTGACTCTAGGGTTAAAGCTAACCCTAGATGAAGGATCACCATACTTTTAATAATATTCCCAAGAAATTTGATGAAGAAACGCTTTGAATCCAAAACACTAGCTCCCACTTCTTCTTCTTCTTCTTTGGGAACTTCTAGAGAGAGAAATATTTGAGAGGAGGTGGGTTTCTTTTTTATTCTATATGGAGTGACTTAAATGAGAGAGTTCAAGTCTAAAAAGGTCTTCAAAAGGTTTATATGGTTGCTAGGAAAGGAATAGAATAATAGGGACTTAACTTAGGAAAAGGACTAAGGACCCTACAAGTTACAACTTAAAAATTCTCACCGTTCCCGTCTTAGCTCGCCCTTTGGACACTTGGGCTCGCCAAGTGCACTAGGCGACTTGCCAAGTGCACCCTTGGCTCGCCCTTTGTTCCAGTGAGCTCACTAATTTGGGCAGTCCACTTGGCGGACTAGAGGGGAGAAGGGCGACACGCCAAGCTGGTTGGCGAGTTTGCACCTAGCCCGCCCTTTGGTCCAGCATCTTGGCCAAAATGAGGCAGCCACTAGGCAATCACAAGGCACAAGGGTGACCCGTCCAACCCTTTGGGCGATGAACAGCCCCATCGCCAAACATCCCCTAAAGGAACAAGGCTTCTTTCACCCTAACTTGCTAGCCTAGGCCCTTGCTTGCACCCTAAGCTTCCACCTTGCCCCACTTAGGTTCTAGCCTAGACATCAACCTAAAGTCACATTAACCCAAATGTCAAGGCTCTAGTTCAACCTATCATTTTCCAAGTTGTTATATGTGTCCACGTAGGCACATTACTATTTAAAATGATGCAATATTTATGATGTCCACGTAGGCATATATATTAAAATACACGAATAAATAGTACAGTGGGGTAAAAGTTCCTTTTCAAAATTTGGTATCGTAACAACAATTTCGACCAAAATTGGAGTATTTTTCAGACCCTTTACCCTAAATACAATATATTATTTCATGCTAAGATGTAAGAAGACCATGTTTTGTCGGGTTCCAAAGAATTAGAGCGTCATGTGGAAGTTCTAATTGCAAATAATGTGATAAATTTGATGACACAAAACTATACCAAAACAAACATAACATTATTATATGATTTAATCAATTGGCTTACATATTTAAAAGCAATATAAAAGAAAATATTAAAAGAAAATCTCGGCATAAACAAAACTCTTTAAATAACTGATTAAGGATGCTATTGTATTTTTGGTATAAGAAGTTGTGTATTAAATTTATAGAGTTGTAGACTTTTTTCGTTAAGAAAAGAATAACAAAATATATAAAAAATAGATTTTCCTTTCAGTAAAAAAGTAAAAACAATTATGATAATTCTTTGATTTTATTTCAAGAGAAAAAATAAAATTAAAATATGACAAGAAAATCACCAAAAAATCCTAACACGTTTTTTTCCTTTTCATAATCATAATTCATATAGATATAGCTAGATATGGTCAACCTATTCTTATATTCTTCGATTCTAATTATGCCACGTTTTTCCTTTTGATTATCACACAAATTTTATAACTACTCGAAGTCGTTTAATTTTTGGTGTAATATAATCAAAGATGGTCCACTAGTATGCGACCCCTTGAAACCTTTTTTTCATTACCCTAACCTAATTAACCATTATCTATTACTTGTCATTTATGATTTTTTAATGTCCTTTGAAAATAAAAATGCAAAAATAAATTGTTTCATTAAGTTGTTCCTTTTATTTTTTTGATATGTTTATCTCTCATCTTCTTTTTAGAATATATCAAATTACGTGAAACAACATGTAAATAGTAAATGAGTCACTTTATTACGTTCTAGACAATACTCCCTCCGTTTCAAATTAATTGAATTTTTAAGGTATTTTTTATTTTTCAAATTAACATAATTGTTCATTTGACCTAATTTTTCAAGGGAAATTAATGTCCAAATACAAAAAACATTCACTTATACTATTTTTCTTTTTAATAGAAAATACCAAATTGATTTGATCAAAGAAATGAGGTATTTCCCCCTTATCTTAGACTGGAAAGGGGATGTCCATTACCCCATACTGAATTCGTTCCGTCACAAATACTAGTTGAACTTCAAAAAATAATATTTCTTTTATAATTTTGAATAAAAATATTTCCAAACGGCTACTAAATAAGTATATTTGTTTTACAACCTGGTACATTCTATTAGCTTTTACTTAAAATAGAAAATATAACAGATTTGAGGAGTATATAATAATTTTTTTGAAGTCTATAAAATTAGAGGTTACTTTGGTGATTAAGAAATTGTGAATGAAAATGCGGTAACAAAGTAATTAAATGGTCATCATTAATCTCATTTTTGAATCCTACTAAAGAGGTTTAGTTAGAAAAAAGTAAATGTTTGATGGTAAAAGAGGAATAAAGAAAAGTATATTTGGTAGACATGAAAACAAAAGCATTAACATACTTTATCAGATTTGAGATTGGAACATCCAGAGGAAAATCATAGCAGAGTAGTTCAGTAAGAGGAATAATTAATTACAAGGAGGGACATATTCATATATAGATGTAATTAATTAAAGCAATATTGTTGACGAATTTTTCATGTTGGCTGCTAAAATATTTAGAAGGTCCGGGTAATGAAAAGTCATGGGTCCAGAGATTTGTTGATGAATTGGCTCGGATGATGATTCAGAAGTAGAATTAAGTAAATCCTCCGGGCAATTAGAAAGTTTGATGTCATGACCAACATTGCTCTTGTTTTCTTGCAATGGCTTTGGGAAGAATCCATTTAAGGCCTGTTCCAGAAAGCCAGAATTATCACAAGGCAAAATGGGAAAGAAATATTCCATGCCCGAATCGACAGTAGTTGATATCTCATGATAACCCGTGAGAGGAAGTAGTTGTTCGTCACAAGGGTTATTGTTCAAATTATTAATGTTTGAAGACTTGGACGATATGTTGACATCAATTTCATGAAATACAAACATATTCGATGATTTTGGTAGACTTGACTCAAGGGAAAACTGATTATGTGTTTTGGTACAAGTGTAGACATTTAGAAAATCATGAGTAAGAGGAGGGTAAAGAAAATTAGTTCTTGCTTTAACACCACGCATACTTCTAGCCGCACAATCATAGGCACAAGCTGCTTCCTCAGCTGTGCCAAAAGTGCCTAGCCACTTCCTTTCTTTGGTCTGAGGGTCTCTAATCTCCGCTGCATATCGGCCCCAAGGACGACGACGAACACCACGGTATCTCATGCTTCCTCCACCACCTCTGCCTAATTTGACTGATCTCTTAAAAATGCTTGTTTGAACAGGCTTCATGGCATCTTCCATTTACATCAATAATAATGATCCACTAGTTGGTCAGGAGTGAGGAGATCGATTCACACACACACACACACACACATATATATATATATAACAATTCTTAAACAAGTTATAGCTACGTACACAATATAATGTAGTAGTTGGGTCCGGGGAATTATATTGGATTTGTATAAACCATCAATAGCGCTTAATTGCCGCTAAATATGTATTTTTAGATTCAATGAACACTCTTTGTAAATGTACTTAAAATCTAATAACAATTAAGTGATAAAGATTTAGCACTTTTTTTTTGATAAAAGATTTATTAGCACTCTTTGTTAATATATACATTTATTTAACGTAAAAATTTATTTTTTTGTATCAATGGTATTTATAATGAGGTATACGGCTGCATTGCATTTATTGCGAGAATTTACGCGTAGCAGCTGACAACTATTACAAATTAAATTGAAAGTAAAAACATAAATTCTAAATTCATCAAACTTTATGACGCACACGGTTTCTTGATCAGCTATTTATATTGGCAAAATGGTCTGGTGGACCCTTATACTTGTATCAGTTTGTAGTATGAACCCTTCTACTTACACCTTTGTCATCTGGATCCTTAAACTCAATAAAACACAATTTAACAAACCCCTCTGACCATTGACCATGCTTATGTGGCATTAGGATGTCTGAGTTGGCAAAAGTGTGTAACTACACGCCTATTAAGGCGAGTGAGGAGCATTTTTACTTAAAAAAATATTAAAAATTATAAAAAAATAATTTTTATAATATTTTTAAACCATTAATTAAAAAACTCCTTCTTCTTCACCCATTACACCTCCTTTTCAGCCATATTCATCCCCTGCCCAACCCCTTTTTTCTTTTTTCCACAATCTATTTTCATTTATTTAGATTATCTTGGGCACCTCCTTGAGTCAACTAATTCACCGATGGAGGGAGACAACGACGCTAGTGATGCGATCGCCGGACACCATTGATACATAGTGGAGTGAGAGAGAGGTGCAGCTGGTCAATGGAGAGGAAAACGAGGTGGGTGAGGGTGCAAGGATCTAATCATGGCGGCGAATGGTCATGATGTGTGGCGGAGATGAAGGCAGGTAAAGGAAGGAATATGAGTGGTTTCGCCAGCAACAATGGCGACGGCGACGACGGTTTGGGCCATGAAACAGTGGGAAGGGGAGAAACAATAATGGGTAGATTTCGACGAGTTTCATGGCAGAGGTTGGTGTGAAATTGTATTTGTAAGCAATTTGGGGTGTGAAAATAGTAGTCGGTGTTGGATTATGAAAAGTTTGGCCAGTTTTGGTTGTGCGGTGGCTTAGGTTGTTATTACTGTGTAGATTGGAGGAGGAAAGAAAAATAGTGATGGTGCGCGGCGGAGATGAAGACGGGTGAGGGAGAAAGCATATGTGATTTCGCCGACAAAAATGGCACGATGCCGGCGATGGCTTTCTTTTGGTTGTGAAATAGGGAGAATTAGAAATGCCAATAATAAATTAAAATGTTATTATTTTACATTTTATTAAATAATTTTGGTTAATAATTTTTAAAAATAGTTATGAAATAATATGACGTGGCATTAATATATCTGACGTGGATATGACATGTCAATTATATAAAGGAGAGTGAGCTACACACATGGTTGGAAGGGCTTAAAAGTCTCATTTTAATTGAGTTTAAGGGTCCAGATGACAAAGGTGTAAGTAGAAGGGTTCAAAATACAAACTCATACAAGTATAGGGGTCCACCAGACCATTTCTCCATTTATATTCGCTGCCTAAGTAAGATAATATGTACGATACAACACTCACTCTACTACTTAAAATTACAATAAAACAACTACAGTTTAAAACATGTAAAAAAACAATAAAATTCCTTCATGGTGATCCCAAGATATATTTTTCACTTCCATAAGATTCATGTCAACTGCGACAGAATCCTCACTGGTGCAACAATAACAAACTTGCCTCTTCCTCGCCAGCATTATAAAAATATTTTGAATTAGCTACAAACATCACTGCTAATCCATTGCTAAATAGCTCATAGCTAACAATTTTTAAAAAATATAATTTATGTTTAATCTGTCACTAAAAATGATTAAGTACAAGTTTTTTTGTATGACTACAAATTTTTTCGTCCTTAATTCCTGTTATTTTTTAATCTAGCTGTAACGACAACTCTCAAGGTCATTTTGTGACTCCTCCCTCTTTTCCCCTATTTGACCCTACCCATAACTTCTGTTATCTGTTTGAGACTTTCTAGGAGGGGAGGAATGATTCTTGAAGTGACTGGATGCGTTACGGGGGAGCTCTACGATTTCAGAAGTTTTAGCAAAACCAACATTTGGGGTTAGAGGGGCCGAATTTGAGTTTTGACAATTTCACTAGGTATAGAGAGTGATTTATGACATATTTGGAGGGTTGGCATGTTTCCCAAGTCATTCAAGGGTGTTTTAAACCTCTGGGGGGAAGTTTTAATTACTTTTAGATTGCAGTTGACCACAATCAACATTTAGTCAAGATGACCTCAAAATGGTGATTAGATAATTCTAATAAGTTCGAAATGTTTTTTATGATTGTTTGCACTATCAATTTGTATTCATGAGGTTCCGAATGAATATCTATTGTTAAATCCAAGATATTCATGAGTTTCAAACTGCTGTCAACTGAATTTTGGTGCACACTAGTTCCTTCTTTTCATTCATTAAGCCTTGGTCAAGTTTGTGGAGAAGGATTTCATTGGCCATCACATTGGCGAGGATAGAATTCATGCTCGGGAAGACGATATCCAAATCAAGTTGTATATGGACATTGCATTCGCGGGGATCCGGTTGGTTTTCGGCTCACATTTATGATGGCTTGTTGTGTTTTGAAGAACATGTAAGATTCAGACAAAATTAAATCCCCGAATCGAACTTAGACCTCTTATTTCAGATTTTTGAGCTTAGATTGGGGAGTTTTTTTTATGTTATTCAGAGATTTTATCATGGGAGTAAGATATTAAATTCCTACTTGGTATATACCTATTGATTTATTCTTATTTTATCGTTTAAACAATGTTTTGTTTTGATTATTGAATATGAAATTTTAAACATAAATTAAGAAATCGCGTTTAGCTGATTTGAGAGTAAATTGAATCTCCATTAATGTTAACAAGATTTCAAATTGGAATTCCTCACCGTAGGGGTAAAATTATTTTGAAAGAAAATTCCATTTTCGACCTCAAGAGTTTGAGATTGACTTTTTGACCTAATATTTTACGCACTTTTATATACTAATATGAGTGTAGTTCAACAGATCTACTCATGTAGCACATAATTTTGATAGATCGAGAGCTTTTAAAAGAATATTCAAGGAGAAGGTGATTGAGTGAGGATTCATAGCGCGTTTACTCGACTTCTGACTTGGCCTGAGTTATAACTTATTGTATAAAACAATTTATGAAGTGGGATAAATGATGGGATTAGAGTATTTGTAGAGATGAAATGTCATTGTTTCTTTTGATTTGGGACTTAGAAGATTGATGCTATATGACCAAAATGTGTACTCGTCGAATATTACCTTGTTTTTGTTTATTATACCATACCTTGATGAGTTATTTTTCAATGGGCATTATATTGAAAGAAATCTGCTTAGTTGATGAAATGCGGCCTAAGGACACTATTTTGAAAGTAATTTATTATTTGAGAAGGCTTGTAGTTTCTAACCGAAATTTTCTTTATTATTGTGATCATGCATACATATGCTTTCTCAAGAATTATTGGCTTGGTACTATGGAAATAACGACCTGAGCATATTTATATCAAATGGAAAGTGGTCGAAGGATTGGTTATTGATGATACTGAGGATAAATAGTGTAATAGGCTAATTAAAAATGGTTTGGGTAGGTATATGCGCCTTGTGAGCACTCGAAGGGACCCTCCTCACAACATTCCATGGTGGAGAGGTTCTATACCAATAGGATCATTTGTCATTGTATTGCATATTATTATGTTATATCACCTTAGTTCTTACTGATGGTATATTTGACATGTGTTTCACTTTTACATAACATATGATTTTGGTTAGTTGTTTAAACTATTTTAGTGGGTTAGTGAATTGTTTTGTTGATTTTTTAGGTTGTTTAACATTCTTTTTACACTATATATAATTGTTGATTTATACTCAATTTATGTATGCTTCGTATTGAGTATACATACTTTTTTTTTTGTCAGAAGGGAGTTGCTTATATTAATTAATTAAGGTTTAGGCCAACAGAGTTTTGTGCTTCCGCCATGGCGGGCTGTACATTAGTAGTAATAGTAGTAGTTTGGGCCACATTTTGGCCCTAGAAAATTCCAAAAGTAGGATTTAAACACCTAATGTAGATAGTTCCTAGGGTGTCTGCTTCCATCATTTTTTGCACAAACACCGGAGGAACTAACAAAATTTCTACATTTTCAAAAACTTGTTTCTTCATTCCTTCTTTGGCCAGCGCATCAACAACCTTGTTTTGTTCCCCACATACGTGGGATAGCCTTCTTATCACCAGCCTGGTTAGTAAGTGCCTGCACACAACAAAAATATTATCATAGATCATATTAGTATGATTTAGCATTGTAATGATTTATGTTGATTCAGTATTGATCTCAGGGCTGTGATGTTGTGCTCAACAACTAAAATGAGTCCCCTTCGAAGCACAGGGAGTTCGACACCAGTTAGGTTTGTATGAGGTGTCACCTCATGGAAGCCAAGTACCCATTGTCATGTCTCGTTTATGAAAACTCCTCCCAGTCCCCCTACCCCTGGATTCTTGGATACTGCTCCGTCAGTGTTCAGCTTAAAGTTTCTAGTATCCGGAGGATCCCACTTAACTTGGATGGTTGATTTTTGGATGTTAGGGGTTGGGGTTTGTGATAAAAGGAAGTGGCATTCTAGAGCTTGGGAAACGATGTGGTGGTGGGTGATAGGGTCCTTTTGTTGTTGAAAGTGTTGTTATTTCTAATCAGTCAGATGTTCCAGAGGCAGAAGGGGATCAAGGTACCCCAGTCGAACCAGTTATTGAACCTAATTCTTTGGTGTTGTGCCAAAGTCTCTATGTTGACATTGTTCATGTCAACATGGGGTCAAGATTGTTGTTTATGAGGGTATTCTAGAGAGTGGTAGCAGTGGAAGAAGATGTGGTTTATATCTTCCATATGAAAGACGCAGAAGGTGCACTTGGGGTTTATGGGCAAGCTCCTACTGTGGAGGTGGTGATTGGTGGGTGTTCGACCATGGAATAAAATCCAAAGGAAGGTTTTGATTTAATTAGGGGTTTTGGCTTTCCAGATTCCTAAAAAATCTTTGCTAGTGTTCATAGGGTGGTTCTTGGGGATGCTCTCAGAGATGTGATTATATGCAGATCTTGTGGAGAAGAGCCCATTGTTGGTTAGGCCCCAAATGAGAGCATCTTGTTTGTTCCCAATGTTGAGGAGGGAGATTCTTTTGATGATGTGTTCCAACCTCGTTGGTAATCTGAAGGACAGCCTTCCTAGGTCCCATTGGGCATTAAGGTGGACATCTTTGACCCTAAGGGTCTCTTCTTCTTTCAAGATAGAGCCTTCGATGTTCTGTTGAATGGTGTTTAAGTGAGGTATCCAAGTGTCCCCCGAAAAATTCACCTTGTCACCCTTATGTACCACCCATCTAGCGGCTTTAGCACAATCTATCAATCCCTTTGGATATTTCCCTAGGTTCTCGACACGTAATATATTGCATTACATTAGAGGGGATGTTGGTGAGGGTAGCCTTAGCTAGGACAGTCCTGCCTTTCATGTTGAGGGTTTTGGCCTTCCAACTAACTTGCTTTTTCCTCATATTGTCAATGATGAATTGGAAGTCGGCGTTGGTGGGTCTTTTATGGAAAATGAGAAATCCAAGATATTTCCCAAAGGATTCCCAACTCTCAATCCTGAGGAGATTGGAACACTAGGTTGCGACATTGTTGGGACAGTTTCTGGAGAAGAACACTTTGGACTTTGTGAGGTTAACCTTTTGGCCTGAGAGGGAGTTGAAATCTTGGAGAATTTCAGCGATGGTTGAACAGTTTCCAGGGGTTGTGATGAGTCCACAATTTGGACTCATTTAAGGCTTTATTTGGATAGATTTTGTGTCCTCAAATGCTTGTTTTGTGCTCATAAATGATGTCAAACCTCAGATTTCCAGGTATTTGGATTAAGGAACAAAGCATGGACACTAATTTGCAAAAAGGAACCAAGCGAGCTGAAAGAATGAAGAAATGAAGGCCTGGTGATCGCCGAGTCCTCTTGGCGAGTTGCCTAATGGCCTCTTGACCGCCTAAAGTACCAGTGTGCCAAGCTTTGAAGGAGAAAATCAAGTTGGCAATTGAAAGAAGCAGTCAACGTGTCGCTGAGTGGTTCCGCGATGCAGTGTTGGATCGCCCAAAGTTACAGAACTTGAGGATGCTGAAGGCCAAAGCAAAAAAGCGATGGATTAACCAAAGGGCGGATCGCCGAGTTGTCGGTGATCCCAACTTACTGTGCCGAATGGACCTTCACAACATATTTTTGGCGACTATAAATACTTTTTCAAATATTATGTTTAGTATCTTTTGTCAATCAAATTTTATTCTGAACATTTATTAGAGTAATTTTTGAGTTTTGAGACTAAGTTTTCTTTATCTTTGAAGAATTGAAGTTTTCCATTTTTCATAAATTGGAAGTGGGTCTTTGAGATTCTTTAATTTGAACCTTTGTAAAGACGAAATTAATCTTACCCAGTTGATGGAAACACAATTTGGTAATGATTTCTATCTTTTTATGATGTCTAGCTAAAGCCCCAATTCTTGGGATGTGATTATGTGATTATGGGCTGATTTAGCTCATGGGTATTGCTAATTGATAGTTTAAATGTTGTTTAGAAGTGATTTCAATCAGTAATTGTGGTTAAAATTAAAGGATTGTAGTTACAAATGCAATTCTACCTTCATGTTTTTGTCTTGATCGAGCGAGAGGGTTTAAAACCAAGATTACCGAATTGATGGTCTGTGGGTATTGGGTTGTCATGGGTTCAGCTCGAGAGAGTGAATCTTAAATTTGTTTCCACACATTCAGCTTGAGAGAGTGAATGGACTAAAGCGTAGGTTGTTCTTAATTACTTGCTTGTTGGTGTTCAAGAGAAACCAACTTGATTCGGGGTAAATTGTTCGAGAGAAAGTTTATCCCCACTAAAGTCTAGGTTATTCACTGATTTACAGCTATTTACTATCAGTTGCAATTACTAATTTGTCTATGTTATACTATAATCGAATCACATCCCAAGAACCCATTTCATTATTATTTATTTCTTCTTTTTTGTTGTTGTTGTAGCTGATAGTTACAACCAAAACCCCCTGTTATTTGACACTCGCGTCACCCCCTAATTTGAGTGCGGTTTTCCTTCGATAATGTGTATTCCTATGATTGACTTGAACATATTCGTACTTTCCTATTGAATCTTAAACACGTACCATTCCCTGTGGGATTCGACCCCAACTCATGTAGTTGGGTTATTCTACTGATTAACGATCGTTGATGCTTAGAATTGGATGAAGTGTCTTTGAAACATTATTAATCAAAATGGCGCCGCTGCCGGGGAGTGGTGTTGGTTAAGATTCTTTAGTTAAGTTAAATTTTGCTCTGTTTAGTTATAGTTGAATCTACTTATTTTCAGGTTTGGTTTTCGTGTTGCTTGTTTAGCACAAAATAAAGGAGCAGGTCTTGTACCAACGGTAAAACATTGGACCTCTCTCTTTTGAGGATGATGATTCTTAGGGATAACATCCTAAGTTTCAGACAATTGGAGGGTGAGTCAATTTATGAGTTGTGGCAAAGATTCAAGGCTCTATTGCAACAGTTCCCAACTCAAGGAATTCCAGATAACGTGGGAAAACTGACTGATAGTGAGAAGTCTAGAACTATTGAAAGATGATAGAGCTTTAGAGATTGATTTTCGGATGATAAATCTTTCTCAGAACATAGAGTGTGAATAGTGGCTGATCAAATTTCTCCAGGTGGTCTCATCCGACTACCTTATGCAATAGCAGCCCAACTCTTTGATCCCATGTCCAAGACCAACAAGGAGACATAAAAAGACCAAGAATTGGCCACATTATTGATAGCTGTATGTCTTGGCCAAGAAAGTCATGGAATTGGAGGTAGTGTCCAAAAAGAAGGACATGTACATCCTTCTCACGAGTGTCGAAGGACGAAGAAGCAAGCTGATGGGCAAATTGAAGAGGTCCTCTCACTCATTCTACACAAAGTCGAAGAGCACGACAGAGTGTTGAAGGATATAAGAGAGAATGGCTTAATGCTGAATCAGATGACAACCTCTTATTCCATGTTCATTTAGCTACTAGAGTCCCAAATGGACCAAGTGCTGTCTTGTCTCTACCCAGAGCCAGAAAAAGGGTTGCCTTATGAAAATGAGGCAAACCCCACAAATGGAATTTCAGTGGAGACTTGCGTCGTGCCACGATGTTAACTAAGGTGCCTCTTGGGAGGCAACCCAAGTGTTTATCGCTTTATTTTTGTTTTAGAAATAATCATGCGTTGATTTTGTATATTGAAGTGTATAGTGTGTTTGAAAAGTACATGTTGGTGAGCTAAAAGTCCAGTCGGCGACTCGCTGAAGAGGTCGGCGAGCCTGACTTGGACCGCCATTGGACTGAAGACATTTTTAAATTGGAGTTTGTAAAACTCAGTGAGCCCAGGAGCATATAAGCGAATCGCCGACCAGGTTGGCGATCACGACTTTGTCCGCCGTTTGGACCCCCACATTAACTGGAGGTCCTGTAAAACTCGGCGGGGTAAGTGCGCACTTGGCGTGTCGCCGAGTGGGTTGGCGAGCAAAACTTACGTCGCCGAACGGGCGAGAACTGGGCGATTTTTAAAGACCAAAGGTTTAAACTTTCAAACTCTTTCACTTTTCCTCACTTTTAAACTTCCCAAACTCACACCCGCACAATTGTTTCCAAATTTTTGCATTTTTTATCTCGTATTATTCGTCATCTGTGTGTTTGGAGTTAGATTCTTTGCCGCCTAGCTTTACAACTTCTCGTATTCGGCTTCTACGGTTAGTTTTTCGAATCCCAAATCTTCTTTTAGAATTTTTACTCTTATGCAATGATTTTTATCTTAGTGATGTGTGCTGGGCCTCTCTGATAGTGATTGTATGCATGTATGACTATTTTCATTCGAATATCTTACCCGTAATGTCTTTGTTGTATAACTCCCGAGTATTTTATGGCTTAAAAGTGATTAAAATTGTGGGATTGATCTTGCATGTTGTTGGGTCTAGTCGGGTCTAGTCTAACGAACCCGCATTTGTGCCAAATGACATATTTTTCCCAATGATGGATCAGTTGACGTCATTCTTAAAGGCAAAAGTCGTCAAATGGCTAAACTTGGCCAAACAGGGAGAAATCTGAGTATCCCGATGGCATGGGTGTAATGAGTCATAGTCTTATTGTAGGAGTGTATGTTTTGATTTTCTTTTAAGGGGCTGCGGGGTTGAAATTGGAAGTTGGGGTTGAAAGTAGGCACGTTGAGCCGTTTGGCGAGCTGGGTTGAGCTCACCGAACCACTCGATGGTTGGCCAAAGTTCCCCTTTTCGCCTTTAATTTCATGCTTCATCTTGAGTTAGGTTCTGTAACTTTTGGCGAGAAGCCTGAGTTCGCCGAGTGCGCTTGGCGAAAGTCCTTCCTGATCGCCCTAACCCCTAAAAATGCCCTGTAACTTTCAGCGGGCTAGTCCTTGCTCGCCGAATGTTGTCGGCGATTCGCCAAAAGGCCCATCCCATCGCCGACATGCCAAATTTTTTGGAAATTTTTGAGCCAATTCTTTCGGCGAGCCCGATTTGGCTCGCCAAAGTTATTCGGTAACTCGCTGAACTGATCGGCGAGTTTGTTTGCAACTATTTTTCTGCAATTTTACTTGAATTGTTTTTAACTTTCCATGATGTTTGCAAATATGGCTAGACCTAAAGTCGCAGGTAGGGACATTCTGCCCCGCAAGAGCGTCAAGGGAATAACAATCAACGAGGATGCAACTGCGTCCAAGGCTAAGGATAAGGCTACCAAACTTCCTGATATACAGTGAGTTTACGTCATTTTTAATACATTTCACTTAAGAGTTGTGTGTGTCTAGGGACATTTTGTATTAGAACTAATGTTTGTTGTGATAAATTTTTAGGAATAGGCTTGGACGAGGCAGAGAGAGATACAACTAAAATTCTGCAGAAGTGGCCACCAACGGATGTGACCTACGAACCGTAGGTCCAGTCACGGTCCATCAGTGGGAAGACGTGGATTGCTCATCTAGGAACTTTGACGAAGTGTGGAACTACAGAGGCGACCTACGGTCCGTCCAGCACGTCCATCAATGATCACTGAGAGTTGAAGTTCCAGTACCAGATGAAAAGTTCTAAGTGTGAAGCCACAGAAGAGGACCCAAGGACAGTGGATCGACCCACGGTCCATACTGCATGTCTTTCGATTGCAACTAGGAGTTGAAGGTTCCAAACTTCTGAGAAATTGTGTAAGTCTTGAGCCACGGAAGGGACCTACGGACCGTAGGTTAGTATCGTCGATTGAAGCTGCGTCTAGAAAAGTTTAGTTCCTTAGTTCATTTCCTTTTTTTAGGACATGTTTTTCTATAAATAGGGCATGTAAATCTCGTTTTTGGGGATTAGACACCATAGTATTATTTTAGTTCTTGGTATTTTCTTGGGAATTAACTTGCAAACTTTTGGCAATTTGATTTCCTAAATTCAGCTTATAAGAATTTTCTTTGAATTTCAATTGGAGATTATGGGTTTCTTCTACTCAATATGTAAGTTAATGAATTCTTCTTCTACAATTATGAATTGTGTTGTTACAAGCATAAGTAACTAAATCCACAACTAGGGTTGTGGGAACCATGAGCAATTAACAACATATGAATAATAACTAAGTAATTCTTGACTAGTGTTGATGCATGTATTGGTAATTCTTTCATTTAGAAGTCTTTTTAAAGAATGCACGCATTAGAACTCGCATTGTTGCTACTTGCCGGACCAATGTAGTTAATAAGAAAAGAATTATCAATAGAGATTTTGTGTGATACTATCTGATAGTCTAATATCAATTGGTGCGAGGGTGAAAAGTAAGCCAGACATTGACGTGATGTCTAATTTGATGTAAATGTTAGGGTTAGTAAATTATACACACATAGCCAGACCAAGGTGCGGGTTGAAACTTCCTATTTGGCGGACCAAGCACTTAGGAATACATAACTTACCACTTTGCATGTGATACACTAGAAAATGATTACTATTATTAGGATTACCGTATTAAGAGCATATGGAGAACGCATACACCCTAGTTTCTCTCTCTCTCATTGATAACAACAAAGTTTGAATCTTGCTCACTTGTTACTTGACAACAATCAGTTATTTGTTACACAACCCTCCCCCCTTACTTGTCTCGGAAATAAGTGTTGACTAAATGGATATAAGAGTGAGTTAAGTTTAAGTCTAAACCATATTCCTCATGGGATCGACCTCAACCTACAAGTTGGGTTATTTATTTGACAACGATCGCATATACTTCTTTTGGGAGGTGTAATTTGAGTGTATCAAATTTTGGCGCCGTTAGCGGGGAATAAGGCTTTTAGATTAAGTTTAACTACATTATTGAACTTTAGTCAATTATTTCCTAATTTTACTTTTATTTTTTGTTTATTTTCTACAGGTTTCTACTCTATTGTTTGCTTAGTACACGGAGTCGAGGCGAACCATTGACCCCATACGATCAAGAGTTAAGAAGAACTTTGAGAAGAATGAATAATCAAGGGGTCCAAGTCAACCCAATCAGTGGGAATCTAGGTGATGGAGTTAAGTTGCAGCCTCCTGGGGTTGTCAATGAGAATGCTCATGTTCAAGGTGATAATCTAGTTGGAGATGAATTGAGGGTGCAAATTCCGCCAGAACCAAGGTTGCAATGTAACTACAGGGTCAAGTTTAATACTGTTGAATCTGAAGGACCCATTGTTCTCCCTCCACTACCTCCGGGGCATACATTCTTGGTGACTAGAAATTTGATGCAGATGCTTACAACGAGGGGTTTGTTTTCTGGTATGGCTTCAGAAGATCTGCATGGGCACATGGCCAAGTTGAGGAGTGTTTGTAAGAGTTGTGTGGGGAGACCGGAGTTGGATATGAATGTCATTGGGTGGATAGTCTTCCTTCTATCATTGACCGGTGATGCTGCTGCATGGTTTTCTGAGCTCCCGTACAACTCCATCCTTACATGGTAACAATTCCACAAGGTGTTCATGGCCAAGTACTTTCCGTTTTCATAAATGCTGAACCACAAAGATAAACTCAATAACTTCTTGGCACTACCTGGAGAGTCTGTGAGTAGTTCATGGGACATGTTCACTGCATTCATTAGAAGTGTTCCAAACCACCGCATTGATGATGAGTCACTGAAAGAGTATTTCTATAGAGGTCAAGATGATAACGATAAGGATGTGCTTGATACTATCGCTGGAGGATCATATGGTGAGTGCAATTTTGAGGAGATCGCTGAGAAACTGGAAAAGATTTCCTGAAACAATATAGCATGGGGCACTCAAAAGTCTGACACTAGAAAAAGCACATTTGTAGTTCAAGCTGCACCTAGTCAATCTGCCAATGACATTCGTGAGGAGATGGCGCAGATAAGGACATAACTTGGGTTGGTATTGAAGCATGTAAGCGGAGGTACAGAAAAGGTAAATGCAGTGAATTACTTGACTAGGACTCCTCCACTACCGGAGGAGGAATGTTACTATGAGGAGGATGCCTACTTGGTAAAAGATCAGATGGGGGGTTTTCGAGCCAACGCCCAAGGTTCCAATTCGGATAATTGGCACCAAGGTCAAGGAAACCAAGGTCGGAACTGTGGTAACTACAATCAAGAGGGTCAGTATGTCCGAGATGTGAAATACAATCGCGACAACAACTACAACCGAAACAACTATGGCAATAGGGATGATAGAATTAGGCCTTATATCCCTCCACAAAATCAGGAGTCTGGTAATAGGGAAGCTGGGGGTAGTATGTCACATATTGAGGATATGATGCATAAGATGATAAAGAGGCTTGATTCGACTGATAAGAATGTGAAGGCGATGCGAACGACTTGTCTGGAATCGGTCAAAAAGTTGATACCCATGCAGTGTCGATCAAGCAACTTGAGCAGCAGATGAATCAGTTCTCCACTACAGTCAACCCACGTCAGCCTGGCACACTTCATAGCAACACCATCCAGAACCCGAAGAATGATGGGCATTGTATGGCAGTCACTACTCGAGGGGGTAAGAAGACCATTGATCCACCTATGCCGTCTGAGGTTGAAATTGTAGTGGAGAAAGATGATGATGCGATTGAGGTGACTGGAGAGTCAAAGAAGGCTATAGAGAAGGAAGAAGAGATAACCCAAAAAGTTGTCCCTGTGCCTAGACCTCCACCTCCATTCCCATAGAAGTTGGTAAAGAAGAATGAAGAAGGGAATACCGTAGGTTTATTACTATGTTGAAGTAACTTTCCATCATTGTTCCGTTGATAGAAGCTTTGGAGATTTGCCTAGGTATGAGAAGTTTATGAAAGATTTGGTGACTAAGAAGAGGGTTGTGATTTTGAATATGATGATAGGTTGCAACATTGTAGTGTTATTGCTACAAGATCCCTTGTCAGAAGAAGAAGGATCCTGGTGCCTTCACTATTCCATGTACCATCGGGTTGTTGCATTTTGCTAATGCGTTGGGTTATTTGGGTGCTAGGATTAATCTGATTCCATTCTGTATTTACAAAAAGTTGGGTTTAGGGGCTCCAAAACCAACTATGATGCGATTACTTATAAATGATAGAACTGTGAAGAGACCTATTGGTGTTCTCCAAGATATGCTTGTGAAAGTGGAGTCATTTTTTTTTGCGGGGGATTTTGTGATACTTGACTGTGAGGTTGATTTTGAGGTCCCCATCATCCTAGGGAGACCATTCCTTGCTACTGGGTGCGCCTTGGTCGATATGGAGAAAGGGTAGATGAAATTTTGATTGAATAGTGAAGAGGGAAATTTTAATATGTGTAGGTCCGTGAAGCTGGAAAGTGATCTCAAGTTAGTGTCCGTGGTGAATCATATTGTGGGTCAAGGGTCTGATTTGTCTATTGAAGAGTGGTTAGGTGTTGATGCACTTGCATCGGTAATGATGAATTTTGAGGGTGATGGTATTGTGGACTATGATGAGTTAGTTGCCACACTTGATAGGTTCAAATTTCGTTCTAAATCAAAGAAATTTGAGTTAGATATGAAGAATCAGGACTCACCAACCGCAAAACTGTCTATTGAAGAGGCTCCAAAATTGGAGCTTAAGGTTTTACCATCACATTTGAGGTATGTATTCTTGTGGAGAGATGGTACTTTACCGGTCATCATTGCGGCCACTTTGAATGCGGAACAAGTTGAGGCTTTGGTTTCTATGTTAAAGAGGTTCAAGAGGGCTATTAGATGGACTATTGCGGATATTATTGGGATTCCTCCTGGCATTTGTTCTCATAAAATCCAAATCATGCTGGATCATAAGCCTAGTATTGAGCACCAAAGGAGACTAAATCTGCCTATGCAAGAGGTAGTGAAAAAGGAAATCATCAATTGGTTGGATGCTGGAGTCATTTATCCCATTGCAAATAGTAGTTGAGTTTGTCATGTTCAGTTTATGCTCAAGAAAGGTGGGATGACTGTGGTACCTAATGCGAGAAATGAGGTTGTTCCGATGCGGCCCGTGACTGGATGAAGAGTATTCATGGACTACCGAAAATTGAATGCTTGGACAGAAAATGACCACTTCCCTATGTCGTTCATGGATCAGATGTTGGACCGCCTTGCTGGTAAGGGTTGGTATTGCTTTCTTGATGGTTATTCGGGCTACAATCAAATATCCCTAGCTCCGGAAGACAAAGAGAAAACCACATTCAGTTGCTCTTATGGGACTTTCGCCTTAAAACATATGCGATTTGGGTTGTGCAGTGCCTCAACGACCTTCCAGCGTTGAATGATGTCGATATTCTCTGATATGGTGGAGGACACTATTGAGGTATTTATGGATGATTTCTTTGTGGTAGGTGACTCATTTGATGGTTGTTTGGATCATTTGGCTGAGGTACTGAAATGGTGTGAAGAGTGCAATCTTGCGCTCAATTGGGAAAAGTGCCACTTCATGGTGAAAGAGGGGATCGGTCTGGGTCATCAGATTTCTGAGAAGGTTATTGAGGTTGATAGAGTGAAAGTTGAGGTAAAAGAAAAGCTTCCACAACCTATCTCTGTTAAAGGTGTTAGAAGTTTTCTTGGGCATGCATTCATTTTTAAGAGGTTTATTAAGGATTTCTCCAAGATTGCACACCCATTGTGCAAATTGCTCGAAAAGGAGTGTAAGTTTGATTTTGATGATGCTTCTCTGAGAGCATTTGAAGAGTTGAAGGAAAAGCTAGTTTTCACACCTATCATTATTTCACCGGATTGGGGGCAACCGTTTGAGGTAATGTGTGATGCGAGTGGAGTGGCGCTTGGTGTTGTTTTGGGACAGAGGCGAGAGAAAATTATTCATCCTATTTACTATGCCAATAAAGCTCTAAATATGGCTCAAAAGAACTATACAGTGGTTGAACAGGGACTCCTTGCTACGGTTTTCATATTCGAGAAATTTTGATCCTACTTGCTTGGTACTAAGGTCATAGTGCATACTGACCACTCTGCATTGAGGTGTTTGATGGCTAAGAAGGATGCAAAATCGAGGTTAGTTTGATGGATGTTGTTGCTACAAGAGTTCGATTTTGAGGTGAAAGATAGAAAGGGGACAGAAAATCAAGTTGTCAATCAGTTGTCCAGATTAGAGGAAGAAACTATGCTCAAGCTAGGAGATGGGGCTGAAATTAATGATGTTTTTCCAGATGAACATGTATTGGCGGCTTCTCATGATCTGATTCCTTGGTTCAGAGACTTTGCTAACTACTTAGCAAGTGATCTGGTCCTATCAGATTTGTCTTTTCACCAGAGAAAAAAGTTTATGCATGATGTGAAGAAGTTCTTTTGGGATGAGCCTTATTTGTTCCATATTTGTGCTGCTAGGATTATTCGTCGTTGTGTGCCCGAGAGTGAGATGATGAGTATACTATAGGTGTGTCACTCTTTGCCTATTGGTAGGCATCATAGTGGAATTCGGACTGCGCATAAAATTTTGTAGTCTGGGTATTATTGGCCTACCATCCACCAAGATGCTCATGATTTCGCCAAGTCTTGTGATCGTTGCCAAAGAGAAGGAGGAATTTCAAAGAGGCAAGAGCTTCCTATGAATCCGATATTGGTGATTGAGTTGTTTGATGTATGGGGTATTGATTTTATGGGTCCATTTGTGAGTTCACATGGAATGAAGTATATTCTTGTTGCGGTTGACTGTGTATCGAAATGGGTGGAAGCAATTGCGCTTTTAAAACAATGAAGGTAAAAGTGTCACCACATTCATGAAAAAGAATATCTTCTCCAGATTTGGTTCACCTAGGGCGATTATCAGTGACGGAGGTTCTCACTTCTATAATAAGTTGATCAAGGCACTACTTGAGAAATATGGTGTCCGCCACAATGTAGTCACTCTTTACTATCCACAGTCTAGTGGGCAAGTTGAAGTGTCCAACAAAGAGTTCAAGTAGATTCTTGCTAAAAATGTGAATGCTAATAGAACTTATTGGTTAAGGAGGCTTGATGATGCTCTATGGGCCTATCACACCGCATTCAAGACTCCCATAGGTATGTCCCCCTACCAACTTGTATATGGGAAGTCTTGCCATTTGCCGGTAGAGCTTGAGCATAAGGCTATGTTGGCACTGAAGAAGTTGAATATGGATTGGGGCACAACATCGAATCATAGAGTGAATGACATGAATGAGCTTCATGAGTTTTGCCTAAGAGCATATGAAAGTTCTGCCTTGTACAAAAAGAAGATGAAGAAGTATCAAGATCAAAAGATTGAAAAGCGTGAATTTGATGTGGGTGATCTGGTGCTTCTATTAAATTCTTGGTTGCACTTGTTTCCTGGCAAGCTCAAGTCCAAGTGGACCGGGCCATTCATAGTCACGCAAGTGTTCCCACATGGAGCGGTCGAGCTCGAGAACAAGGAGGGAACAAGGTTCAAGGTAAACGAGCAAAGGATCAAGGTCTACATGGGCAAAGAAGAGAGTGTGCAAGAAGTGGTTGAGGCCTACTACTTTGATGAAGTCTGAGTAATCAAGGGGCCTGCGTCGTGCCGCGACGTTAAATCAAGCGCTGCTTCGGAAGCAACCCAAGATGTACAATCCAACCAACTATATGTTTTTCTTTTCAATTTAGGAGTTTTCTTTGTTTAGTTGTTTTTCCGTAATTCTTTAGATTGCCATTTTATTTTTGTATTAGTGTTGGCTAGATATAGCATATAGTCCGTGTCTAAAAAGTGTCCAGAAAATGTAAAAAGAAAGTCCTAACGGTTGCTACATGTGCAGGGATGAAAAACCCAAATCTGTAGAAAATGTCTATTGAAGAGGTCTACGGACCACATCGATGGTCTGTGGTTCAATCCACGGACCATCAATAGCGGCCGTAGATCCCCAGGTAAGTCCTCAAAATTTTCTAAGTGTTGAGTGACCTATGGACCGTAGTGACCTACGGACCCTACCCACAGTCCGTAGGTCGACACGACCCGTAAACGAGGTCTCGTGGGTTCGAACCTAGAGTTTAACCGACCCGAACAACTTTTAAAATAAAAATCCTTTATTTTATATCCATCCCCCACATTTAAAACTCCCTCCCAGCCATTTCTAACCCTTTCCTCTCCCAAAAATCACTCCATTAAACTCCCTAATCCCACATACCACTCCTCAATCACTTCCCCAAATACCTTTATCTCTCTTCCCTCTTCCCAAATCCTCATCTCTATTTTCCCAGTGATTCCATTGTCTGGGTTCGGTGACGAAAGGCTAGCAAAAGGTCTACGGAGTTTATTGTCATCACATAATCACCAACTTCCAATACTTGTAAGGTAAATTACTTCACTTTAGCTCTGAATTTCAGTATTCATTGTTCAATACATGAAGTCACAAAGTGGGTCTTGACCTTGGGACGATAGAATGTGATTGTGCTATCTTTGTAATCAAATAGCTCAGGGTAAATAATCTAACTGGAAGTTTCGACTTAGGGTTCCTAGTTTTGTATGCTACAAAAGTTAAATAACGAGTATTCAGAACCCTAGGGATGACAAACTATCATAAATTGTTTTGAAATGCATGATTAGACTTAGATTGATTGTTTGAAGTTTTAAATGTTGAAAAAATGGTCTAAAAATGAGGCATGTCTGATACCTGGCACAGATCTGCCCACGAGACTCCATCCACGGACCGTAGTCGGGTACGTGGATCTGTTGCACATGGAGAATCCACTAAGTGTGGAACCACGGAGGTGGACTACGGTCCGTAGGTCAACCTACAGACTGTTCTACACATCTGTGGTTCCCATCAGAGACCCAACATTTTAGGAACTTTCACCTACGGAGGGGACCCATGGACTGTAAGTGCCCACCGTAGGTGGCCACTGATGCTACTGTACATGAATTTTTTTTAGTTTTTGTTTTGGTTCGTTCTTTAGTATAAATTTTTTTCGAGTGTGTTATTGGTTTATTTTGGTACTAATTCCTCCTCCACAAGTACCATGACTCCCAAGAAAGCTCCGACCTTAGCTGCAAAGGGCAAGTTGAAATCAGTGGCACCGTCCTTCCGACTGAGGGATGAAGATACTGATGCAGAGGATGACCTTGCATATATCCCACCCACTACTAGGACATCCACTACGGCACCATGTACTACACGGAATAAATCCTGGCAAGTGATTCCCAATATGGTCACTGCCTCCTAGGCTGATGAGGAGGATATACCGATTGGTTCACCGGATGGCTTTGAGTCTGCATCTACTTCCGGCTCTAGCTCAGGCTCCGCATCCGGCTCCAATTCACATGGTAGAACTGCCTCGTCTGATGAGGCTTCTAGTGCTGGGGACATTCCAGTGCCACCAAACACCGAGCCTTTTCTAGTTGCTGAGAAGGCAAACCGGTGGTCTGTAAGTGGTTAGTGGCAAATATACAGGGATGCCAGGATGATAATTGAGAAGGAAAGGATGTCTCATTTAGTCTCTGATAAGCGTCGGGTTCTCATAGGCAGCTTGCACACCGCACCTGCCATTCATGAGCTCTTAAAGAGACACAGGAGCGAGTGGATGGCCCGTAGCTCAGGGTCCTATGGCGAGGAGATCATGAGGGAGTTTTATATTTCCTATGTAGCCACCCTCCGAGGATCCATTGATAGAAGGGCCAAGCCCGCTGCGCAGGCTCCACTCACACCTACTTTAGTTCATGGGTTCTTAGTTGATATATCGGAGGCTACTATCCACAAATTCCTCTACGGCCCAGGCCACACTCTAGCAATCAACACGATCGAGTTTGATTATTGATGGGACATCGTAAGGAGCGGGGCATTCTAAAGGAATGCAGAGTAGAGGGAAACTTTATTGCGCTGGTTGGCCCATCACATTGCTACAGACGAAGAGCGCATCGAGTGGATTAGCACCCCGAGTGTAGGAATTAGGAAGGCCACATAGAATTTTGTGGCCAAATTCTTCTGGCTATTCATGCGAAACCCAGTGTCTCCTACTAAGGCAGACAATGTTCTTAGTTGGGACTGCGCAGTCATAGTTGCAGCCTTCGTTGTAGGGTTTGAGATGGATTTTGCATGCATGCTTATTGCGGAGATACATGTCACGACCCGGGAGCACCCCCAAGTCGTAACAAGGTGTACTCGACCCCGAAGGGGTCTTATACAAGTCACATAGTCATTCATTGCATTCAATAATGATAATAGTGCGGAATTAAAAACTTATTTACATCCACACATTCAAACTTCATTAAAACAACTTTAAAAACACACAGCGGAAGTCTAAGTCTCACATGGCCATCTTAGACACATCACAAAACATAAGTAGGGACACGGCCCTTTACAATCAAAAGAAGTCTATTAAGTCTATTACAAGAACCTTATCATAAAATTATAATAGAAAAGTCATGTGCTCGACATATGAGGACATACCACAAGATCTTGGAAGAACTTCAAGTTCCAAGCTTACTATAGAACCCGCTCACTTTCCGGAACCTACACTAGTAGAAAATAGAGAAATATGGAATTAGCACAATTAAGTACTAAGTATGATGACCATGCAAAACATGCTTTAAAAAGGGACATTTTGGCTAGAAACCATGCATTATGCCACTTTTTGAAGTATCATGAACAGTTGCATAAAAGACATACAAGACAAGCATAAACATCAAGTAAGTCATAATATCACCTTTAAACAATATCAACATGAAAACCTTTACCTTGGACCTTCACCTCAAGAAACCCTTATGCTATACCTCGTGCAATGTATGGATGGCGTCCCATACCACCATCCATACTAAGGCACCACATTTAGGTCACTTAAAGTAACTTATCATTCCTTTCTTTCACCTTTGCACAATATTCATACATAAGAGGTATATCATTAATTAAGACATGACAAGGGAAAATAACTCATAATATAACCCAAGTATAGCATGCATCTCATATTAAGCATTTGAGAGCCAACATTCTTTAATAACCTTATTTAGGCCACAATTGTGTCACATACATTAGGATTTAGAGAAACTCACTATGACCCTCTCCAAGCCTACTCGTGCAATGTATAGGTAGCATCCCATACTACTACCTACACTTTGTAGAGCCTATCAAGAAACCATAATGAAATCTCACATGATGGGAAGTAAGCATTTAACCGACATAGACCATGAGAGCTTGTCATGGAATCCGGTGTCATAAGTCCCCACACCGTAAAGAGGTGGTCTACTTGCCTAAGGAAGACCGGTATATATAGCTTAATGGATCCACTAGCTACCTATGCGGGCACATAGTTTATGGGATAAGGTAGACGATCATTGAAACTCATGCCTAACCATTGGGGGAGTTTCCATCTAACCAAATCCACTCGGTGCTTAGCCTACATTCCCATAGAATAGTTCGTTACCTTGACATTATCACATATGAGAGGTGCCATTGGCCTACCAACTCCAAATTACATTCATTAACACGTGAAAGGGTGCTTTAAGCCTACCGTTTCAAGGTTCATTTAGGAAAGCTCATTAACTCCTCTTGAAAGGGTGCCATGGGCCTACCGGTTCAAGTCTCATCATTAACCTTCATGGAAAGGTGCCATAGGCCTACCGACTCCAAGGTTCATTACTATCATTAATGGAAGGGTGCGATAAGCCTACCGATTCCAAGGTTCATTATTATCATGAGTGGAAGGGTGCTACTAGCCTACCGATCCGAGGATTCAACAACCAATAATATAATCATTTAAACAAGAAAATGATGCACAAGCTCTACCAATTCGAGATATGCAATAAATTGGAGAATCCTTCATATTCTATCATCAACATTCATGAGTGTCAAATTGAGAAAAATCCTTTCAATAATAACACATTTACGTTCATAACATGATCACATTAGCTCCATTAAATGTCCATTCATAAAAATGTCATGTAACACTTATATTTCTCATACTATGCCTTCAAGGCCATGGTCACAATACATTCCATAATTAAACACCTCCACCATAAGTGGATCAAACCAAGCAAGAACAATTTTTTTATCCATAATATGAGATTAAGCCAACTTACCATCCTCCAAAGCCATAATCAACAACACTCAAGTCCCAACCATTTTTCTTACCACAAGAGAATTCTTCCATAACTTGCCCATAAGGCCACAATCCTCAATTATCCATATACCAACAATTCATCATAAATAGGTATAGAAAACCATATAAATCAACAATACAATCGGATTTAAACACAATTTCATCAAACATTAAATCATAGGCATTAAACCCACTTCATAAGCAAATTATAGGCTTTTAATGAAAACATGGGTTCTTGAAGAAGTTTCATATAAAATCATCTTAAAATCATAAATAGAACTTCAATTCACCAATATAATGACTTTGAAAACATTTTACCCATGAACCCATACCAGGAATAGAAAATAGAAGTTTTGTTCTTTGAAGGCTTTTGAAACCCGTTTTTTTTTTGGACTCCTTGAAGGAAAGATAATCAAGGATCAAGGGTCACCATACCTTTATTAAGATTCCCCAAGAAAATTGATGAAGAAACCACCTTCAATCCAAGCCCTAGCTCCAAGTTCTTGACCTTCTTAAAATGGAGGATTGTAGAGAGAAAAGTATTTGAGAGGAGGTGAGTTCTTTTTAATTCTAATTGGAGTGACTTAAAATGGAAGAATTTTGGTCTAAAACGGTTTTATAATTGCTAGTAAAGGAATATAATAAAAAGGGCTCAACTTAGGAAAAGAAATAAGGACCCACTTAAAAGTTTCCACAAAACCCGTCTAAGCTCGTCCTTTTTGACAGTGCTTCCGTATTTTGGGCATAACTTTTTACTCCGAGATCGGAAAAGGGCAAACTCGGTGGCGTTGGAAAGAGGAATCAGATATCTTTAATTGGATAGGTAATGATCCACCTAATTCATTTTGAGCTAAAAGATATCATCATTTGAAGTTGACCCTAAAAGTCGTAACTTTAAAAATCTGCCCCTTGCTTGTCTGTTGCAGTGGGATTACTCAAAGGCTGGTCAACTGGGCAGTCCACTAGACTAACTTGCTAGCCTAGTCCCTTGCTTGCACCCTAGGATGCTACCTAGCTCCATTTAAGTTCTAAAACAGCATAAACATCAACCTAAGCTCCCACTAACCCAAACGTCAAGGCTCAAGTTCATTCTATCATTTTCCGGGTCGTTACAATACACAAGAGGGCCTTCAAGGCCACCACCACCTACCCTTTCCCATGCCTCATTTTTCAGCTGTGTAGGGATGTTGGAGTGCCGGTTTGGCAATGTCACAAGTTGATCCAGGCGACCAAGACCCTAGATATAGGCCTAATTTGAGATGAGGCCAATGTGGCGGCACCATGCAGAGAGCCACAAGTTGAGGTTCCTCCATTGGGAGCATACTTGGTAATAGATGTGGAGCAGATACAGGGTGAGGAGCCTGCCCCTTCAACCCCTACTAAGGATGCCCTGACTTCCCATTCTCCGGTAACCAGTCAGGCCCCTAGTGCCTCCATAGCCACTCACTCTTCAGGGTCTGTGACAGTACTTCTAGCCCGTATTCAGAAGCTAGAGGCTCATGTGGCCACACTACTTCAACATGTGAGGATGTGGATGCAGTGAGCGATTGAGAAGTCCGTGACTAGGGTTGAGCAGCGGATGGAGCAGATGATGGACCGTAAGGTTCATGTCGTTCACCAGTGCCTTGATGAATTTGAGCTGCGCGTCTTAGAGTGTCCAGCCCCCACCACATATTTCTCTTCTTTTCGATCGGAGTTGGCTAGTCTTTGGGCTGATCTTGACACTCTTCTAGCTCCACCTGAGACTGAAACTGAGTTGGCACCCACAACACCGGTTAATGAAACGGTGTTAGATGCACTTTTCCAAGATGAGATTCCACCACCTTCTTGTTCCACTCATGCTAGGAAGCAACCTCGCTCTGATAAGCCTTCTGATGACACTGAGGCTGGGAGAGCTCGCACGTGAGAACGCCAGAAGATTGTGGTAGCACGGAGGGCCTGTATAGTTGATGAGGAGATGCACCAGTAATGGGCTAGGGAGGTAGGGTTGGTGCCTCTAGCAGTGTGAGCACCACTGATGGTGCGGTGAGAGTTGAGGTTAGCACTACTAAGGGTGTTGAGATTGTTGATGCGGGCACTACTGAGGGTGATCCGATTATTGTTCCAGCTGGCTTCGGGAAACCAGACCCACCCGCTTATTGATAGGTCTTTGGTGCTATGCGCCACAAGTTTTCTTTACCTGATCCTTTATTTGTTACTTTTTGTGCATTGGGGACAATTGCAATGTATTTTGTTGGGGGTGGGGTAAATGGATTGTGAGTGATGAGGTGAAGTCTGAGTAACCCAACTCATAATCCACTCTTGGGGTTTTCTTACCTGTGTTGGTTTCCCCCAAGATACTGTTTTAATTTCTGTCGAACCTGCATGTGTTAGGGTTGTATGTGGAGAAGCATGAGAAAGAATGAAACATGATGGCATAATTAAGAAACAAAAATGGTACCTGTCCAAAAGTTGTGATATGTGCTAAAATCTGTAGGCTAGAATGAGTTGAATGTGTTGTCTCTGAGTATGATATGATAAAGAACCAATTTGATCTCATGACTTAAGCTAAAACTTGAACTAGGTAATCTGATAATCTGATAATGAAACAATGTGCCAAGAGTGTGTGAGGAAAGTTGATTGTTCAGATAGTTTGTGCCAATCAAGAACTTGCCCCGTTGGTCCTACGAAGATGATCTAGGCTAGAAGTTGGGAAGTGATCATAGACCATTGTTGAAATTAGTCCACATAAGCCTAAAAGAATTCAACCAAGTGAAATCAATGTTCCCTTTGATCCAAACAATTGAGCATAAAATTGGCCATTTCTTTTGATTCACCTAACTCACCTTCCTTAAAAAAAGTGTTTTGGCCTTGGTCCCTCCTTGGACATGAGCACCTTGCTTAGGCCAAAAGTCTAAGTTGAGGGTGGCTAATGCTAAAACTAACCTAAATCTTGGCCTTAGTCTGACATCAAATATTGTGCACCTCAACTAATGGAAAATCCATAAGTTGAGGGTGGGTATGAAAGAGGAAACTGAAAGGAAAATGGGTATGAGAAGAGTTGTGTGTTGAAAAGAGAAAAAGAGAAGATAGAAGAGGATGCGACTTGGTGCCAAAGAAGCAAAAAGATGATAAATAAAAGTTCTGAAAAATAAAGAAAAATAAAGTGAAAGAAAAAGGAGAAAGTGAAAAATAAGAACTACAAAGTCAAAAGTCACATCTATGGTGAAAAGAGTCAAGGAAAAGAAGATAAAAAGAAAGGATGTCAAAAATAGGTCAAAAAGAGGAAAAAAGCCAATGTAATGTCAAGGAGGGCAGAAAGTCACTAAAAAGTACCCAAATGTACTACACCTGACCCTGAGCCTACGTTACAAGGTAAGAAAAGTCCTATAATGATCCTAGAAACTAGTTTGGAGAGTCTAAGTAGTGAAAATAAGGGCATGCCTATGGAATTGAGCACTAACTGTACTTGAAGTTACTTTTGAGCATGAGTGTTGAATGAATCCTTGTACTCAAAATCATATTCATTGTGTGAAAAAGGGATTTCGTTTGAAGTAAGGGCACTAGTTAAATTGTCGTAGAGTTTGTACCTTGGTGATAGTGAAAAAGTGTATGTTGTGTGTCTATTGGTCGATCTTTGTCATATCTTGAGCCGCATGAGTTAGCTTGTTGAGTCTAAGAGAAAATATTTGCACTCGAAAAGGGAGTCGGGATAGAAAGCCATGTGATTGCTTGTGTTTGAATGTCTGCTTCTATACAAGTGTCGTTTAGAGTCTTAGTGCGTCGCTTGAGGACAAACAACGAATTTAAGTTGAGGGTGTTGATATATCGTGAGTTTACAGTATTTTTAATACATTTCGCTTAAGAGTTGTGTTTGTTTACGGCTATTTTGTATTAGAACTATTGTTTAATGTACTAAATTTGTAGGAAATAGGCTTGGACGATGTCGAGAGAGATACAACTGAAATTCTGTTGAAGTGGCCACCCACGGAAGTGACCTACGGATAGTAGGTCCAGTCATGGTTTGTCAGCGGGTAGGCGTGGATTGTTCGTCTGGGAAGTCTAAATAAGTGTGGAACTACTGAGGCGAGTGACGGACCGTAGGTAGACCTATGGGCGTCCTGCACGTCCGTCAATGATCACTGAGAGTTGAAATTCCAGTACCAGATGAAAAGTTCTAAGTGTGGAGCCACGAAAGAGGACCCACGGTCCGTACAACACGTCCGTCGATTGCAACTGGGAGTTGAAGGTTCCAAACTTCTGAGAAATTGTCTAAGTCTTGAGCCATAGAAGGGACCTACGAACCGTAGGTCAGTTTACGGTCCGTAGGTTAGTATAGTCGATTGAAGTCTCGTCCAAAAAAGTTTATTTCCTTATTTCATTTCCTTTTTGTTTATGAAATGTTTTTCTATAAATAGGGCATGTAAACCTCGTTTTTGGGGGTTAGACACCATATTATTATTTTAGTTCTTAGTATTTTCTTGGGAATTAACTTGCAAGCTTTTGGCTATTTGATTTCCTAAATTCAGTTTATAAGATTTTTGCTTTGAATTTCAATTGGAGATTATGGGTTTCTTCTACTCAATACGCAAGTTCATGAATTCTTCTTCTACAATTATGAATTGTGTTCTTACAAGAATGAGTAACTAAATCCACAACTAGGGTTGTAGGAACCATGAACAATTAACAACGTATGAATAATAAGTAAGTAATTCTTGACTAGTGTTGATGCATGTATTGGTATTTGTTCTGTTTAAAAGTCTTTTTAACGAGTGCATGCGTTAGAACTCGCCTTGTTGCTACTTTGCCAGACCAAAGAGGTAGTTAATAAGAAAAGAATTATCAATAGAGATTTAGTGTGATACTATCTAATAGTCTAATATCAATGGGTGCGAGGGTGAAAACTAAGTTATACGTTGATGTGATGTCTAATCTAAGGTAAAGGTAAGGGTTAGTAAATTAGACACACGTAACCGGACCAAGGTGCAGGGTGAAATTTTCTATTTGGTAGACCAAGCACTTAGGGATACATAACATACCACTTTGCATGTGATACACTCGAAAAGGATTACTATTGTTAGAATTACTGCGTTTAGAGCTTATGGAGAACACATACACCCTAGTTTCTTTATCTTTTATTGATATCAACAAAGTTCGAATCTTGCTCACTTGTTACTTGAATACAATATTCCTCGTGAGATCGACCACAAATTACAAGTTGTGTTCTTTATTTGACAACCATTGCTTATACTTCTTTAGGGAGGTGTAATTTGAGCGTATCACTTCCCACAACAGGTGGGAAAGGAAAAGGAAAAGGAAAAGGAAAGGCTTCTGCGTCATCAAAGGCCAACTCCAACAGTGACGGTATCTACGTCACTCACCTTACCACTTCTGAGAATGATCACTAGGAGCATCAGGTTGCAACTTTTGAGCTTGATGATGATAAGCTAGTGGCAGTACAGAGGGCAGAGCTGCTATCCAAGATGATGAATGATCAGTCTAGGATCAGGACTCCCCAGGCCACCACTACTACTCCTCCCGCTCCAGCACAGGTCGTGGTCCAAGCACCGCCAGTACAGGGTTCTCCCTTATGGTCTATGAACAAACTAAAGACTGAGGGGCTGAGGACTATCATAAAAGAGAAGCGATTGTCGACTAATGGTGTCATTGACATGTACCCAGAGATCACGAGCTGTCTGTAGTCCCATAAATTCCAGCTCTTCACCAAGCCCCATGACCTTTACATTTCGAGTTGGGTCCGTGAATTCTACAGTGCTTACAGTGCCTTAATACCACAAGGGAAGAAGCTGGCAACTAATTTCAAGCCGGTTGACTACTTAGTTGTCAGCGGTAAGAGGGTGCAGTGTGATTATGATACCATCAATGCAGTCTTAGAATGCACTACGAGACTTGAGGATGACTATCAATACAAGATCAGGACAAAGACGCTGGAAAACATGAAGAAGTGGTTGGCTCTCCTGATATCAGACGGTATTCTTAGGTGGCTTGAGGTTGGGGCAGCCATTGAAAAGAAGGACCTCAATGTAGCTGCAAGGTATTGGTTTGGCTTCATCAGTAGTACCATCATGCCATCTATGAACGAGTCAATTCTCCACCATGCAAATGCAGACTATCTTGGGGGAATCACTAATGGGACACGACCGAACCAGAGGATGATTATTGCACAAGAGATGTGATGAGGGCCAATCAGCACTCGAATTCCCTCCCCTTTTCGGCATTGATCACCGAGCTGTGCTGATGGGCTTGAATTCCTAGAGATGATAAGAAGGATGTGGATGTGATTTCCACATCTTCTACTGATATCCAGAGGACTGAGGTGGTGTATTTGAAGGATGAAGCAGAGAAGAAGAAGGCAGCCCTGGTGGACTCTTCCCTAGTTGTGGATATTCAGACACTACCTGCAGAGGAAGTATTGCCTACTCCGGCCCCTAGGCCTTAAGGTACCTCTAGTGTTGTCCTTTTGATACCACTAGTCCCTCTGCTGCTCCATTGCCTCCCAGATCTGGTACTGCTGCTATCGCCTCCCCGCCCATGCTTACTAGGGCTGCATTTCTATGGATGGGGCAGCTAGCTCATTCTGCTGATTGTCGTGCCGCCATACTAGAGGCCTCCATTCCGGGCATGATCCAGACAACCTTTGCTGATGTTGTGACACCCTTGAGTGCTACCATTTATGCCCTTGCGGCTAGGATAACAGTGTGGGAGCGTGGCCAAGGGGCCACCGAGGAGGTGACCGCTCTAAAAGCCACTATTGCTACGCTGAGGAGAGATGTGGACCAGCTAAAGACCACCGACATGTCTATGATTTTTGGGACGGTGGAGATCTCAAATATGCCAGTAGATCCAGTTATGCCTCCGACTACCACCATAGATGATGTTCAAGCCAAAGAGGTAGCGGATCCTGAGTTTGAGGTTGATACAGATGAGGAGATACTTGAGGCGGCTGAGGAAGCTTCTTATGAGGGTCTTATATAGACTGATGAGGCCATGGTAGATGCAACTGTGCATATATCCTTGACAGACACACTTTTGGCAGCCCCTAGTGGATCTACCACTGTTGATATGACTCCAGGCACTAATGATCAGAGTGATGCAACTGGCATTGATGCCTCAACAGATGGAGCGACTGCGTAGACAAGATTTCCCTTTACCTCCCTCTCTGTCTTATTTTTATTAACTTTTGGATATTTTCTTGCATTTGAGGATAAATTGTTTTTGTTTTGTGGTGGGTTGAGGCCCACCTTTTGTGAGTATTGTTTTGGTTATATATTAGGGTTTTGAGCTATAAATTGTGTTTAGCACTGCTTTTGTGGATGGTTGAGATTGTGGATCCTTGTTTTAATTGTTAATAATTTTTTAGCCTTCCAAAAATTTTGTGCCACCTCTTGATTGTGTTTGAATGTGGTTGTTCTCTTGCAAATTTGAGTATCGGTCTTGATCAATACTGATGACTTCAATAGTGCTAATAATCGAACAAAAATGAATGTGTAGCTACGATGAGGCCAAATGAAGCTGCGTAGACAATATGTGAACTTTTGGCATCTCGTTGTGACTAGCCGGTTATCGAATGAGTCTCTCGTGATGAACATTGCACACTAGAAAAAGTGTGAAGTCTTGTTTGATATTGGTGCTAATTCCTTGTGTGATGAGCATACCATGAACCATGTGTGATGACACCTATAATTTTCCCCGTTGGTCCAGTTGACTAAGTGATGCAAATCTCTTGAAATGATCTTAGGCAACTTTGAAAAGTGTGAAACAATTCGACATTATACCCCTTTTGTGGCCAACCTTGTGAGTGTGTGATCTTTGCTTGAACACCCTTTTAGCCTTAGCGTTTTCTTGGAAGAAACTTGATGAAATTGTCACCTTTCTTTATTCATTACCCATAATCCTCATGATTTGTGATTTGCTTAAATATCCAACTTAGGCTTTTTTATTCATTACCCATAATCCTCATGATTTGTGGTTTGCTTAAATATCCAACTTAGGCCAAAAGCCTAAGTTGGGGGTGCGGTGAAAAGAAAAGGTAAATCAAGAAATGCAAAAAAGTCCCCTTTGACCCATGATTTAGAAAAAGATGGAACCCCTCCATACAAAAAAAGGAGAAAAAGAAAAGAAAAATGAAAAAAAAGGATGAAGAAGTTTGAAATAAAGTTGTGAAAGTGCAAAGAAAATGGGGTGTCCGATATTTCATAGAACTTGAAAAATGGGGTGACTTTTGAGCATGAATGAGAATGAAGAAGAAAAGGGAAGAAAGTGTTGTCACACCACATTTTATGAGGATAGCAGCCACTGAGCCTAAATGACCATACATTTACACTCAGCCCCGTTACAAGCCTTGAAAAGACCTTTGTGATCTTGAGTGAGCTGAAACAAGTGTTGGTTGGAAAATAAGGGTAAACCAATGGGTGGATTCATACATGTGATCATCTTTGTAAGTGTGAGTGTTGATTGTGATTCTGAAGCTATAAATTTTTGAACCATTGTGTGTGAATATGGAATCATTCTTTGTGTGAGGGCATTTGAGTACTTTTGTTGAGCTTGAACTTGCATTTGAACCAAGTATGGTGAACTTGACAAGCTATGATAATGGTGAGTCACAACTTGAATCTTTGAGTGCACAATTGATTATTGCATGAGTAACTTGAGTCTTTTTGTGTGAATTAATGTTTGCATAATCAAGACACAACTTCCGATGCAATGTCTACGATCACACAATAGTTTAGTAACCCAACCAAGGGTTGGGATCGTTCCCAAGGAAGTGGTTTTGAGAATTAATAGAAAAATAAAATTTAGTTCTAACTAGTCGTAGCTAAAGACATTAACGATTAAAAACATGGTAAATTAAAGGGGGACACAAGAGTGTCAATTAACAATGGGGGGTTTTGTCACAAGTAAGTAAAAGCAACAAAATAAACAACGATTTCTAAGTAATGAAAGGGGATCCTTGGGATGTGACGGAATACGGGTTAAGCTAGATTATTGGGTACATGCTTTCGATAGAAGATTCATAGAATAATTGTGACTAGGCTAAACTTTAAGGGGGATAAGCTCTATCTCGAGCAACTTACTCCGTTTCAAATGCATTCCTCTCGGACACCCACTTGCCGCATGAAGACCAGCCTACGCCTTAACCCACTGACTCTCTTGAGCTGAGTGTATAGGATTGAGACTAGAATTCACTCTCTTGAGTTGATCCTCATGTCGACCCTCTCCCACTGGCCATCAATTTAGTAGTTTTAAATTTACGACCTCTCTCTCGAGCAAGCCGAAAAAACAAAAATAAACTTGTATTTGTAACTACAAATTCATTAAATTCATCCACAACTACTAAACGAAATCACAATCAAACAACAATTAAAGTATCAGCAAGCAAGACCCAACAATTATCTTAACCTATATTCTCTAAATCACACCCTAAGAATTGGGGTGTTTAGCCACACATGTATATGATATAGAAATTTATACCAAATTGAGCTCGCATTCAATTGGGTATGAAGATTTAAGTCTTGGTACATGCAAAAATTGAAGAATCCTAGAGACCCAAATCAAAATCTTGAGGATGAAACCCTTTGGATCTTAAAGTCTTCAAGACCCTCTCAAACTTAGAGAAAAAATATCAAAAGTACTATTCTATATGAAAATTATAATAATTGTTCGACCCCTAAAACTACAACTCTAACTAGTATTTATAGTTTTCACAGATTTGTGTTGCAGTGGATCATTCGGCATCGTTAGCTGGAATCGTCGATCAACTCGGCGATTCGCCCTTTGGTGTAGTTCATCGCTGTCTTGCACCTACCTTCAACATCGTCGTGCTCTGGGTCAATGGGGGATATGGTACTGCTTCACGGAACTTCTCGGTGATGCGCCGACTTCTCCCTTTTTCCGCCGACTTGATCCTTTCCTTCAGGGCTCAGCACACTGGAACAAAAGGCGAAGTAAGACCCTTCTGCGACTCGCCAAGTGGACTCGGCGATCCTCAGGCCTTCATTTCTTCGTTCTTTTCAGCCTTCTCGTTCCTTTCTGCGACGTAGTGTCCATGCTTTCCTTCACACTTCAAATACCTGAAACTTAAGGGTTTTCATCAGATATTGAGATAAAATAAGCAGTTGAGGACACAATTTCTATTAAAATATAGCCCTAAATGAGTCCAATTTGTGGACTCATCAACACCCCCAACTTAAACTTTTGCTTGTCCACAAGTAAAACTCAAGTTCAACAAGGATGTCTCAAACAATATTACATAAGACTCAATTATAAATGTATACAACAAGACTTAATTTACATATGCAAGGATCAATTGTGTACTCAAAGATTGAAGTTGTGACACTCCATTACCAAAGATTCTCAAGCTCGCAATACTTGCTTCAAATGAAAGTTCAAGCTCAACAAAAGCCTTCGAATGCCCTCACACAAATGATGATTCCATTTTCACACAAAAAGGTATAATCAACTTAAAGTTTAGGAATCAGATACAACGCTCACACTCACAAAGATGAACTCAATGCATGCTTTTACCCATAGGTTTGCCCGTATTTTCCAATCAACATTTCTTTTGACTTTCTCAAGATCACAAAAGTCTTAACAAGGCTTGTAACATGATTGAGTGCAAAGGTATGGTCATTTAGGCTCAGTGACTTTTATCCTCATGAAATGTGCTGCTCTCAACACTTCCTTTCTTTTTCTTTCATCATTTTCATTAGTGCATCATAGGTCATCCTATTATTAGCTTCCCATGGATTGTTCGGAACCCTATTTCTTTGGTACTTTATTCCACAACTTTCTCTTTTTTTCTTTTTTTATGCAAGGGTTCCATTTTTCTCAACACCGTGGGTTAAAGGAGGCTTTCCTTGAACTTCTTGACTTTCCCTTTTCTTTTTCACCACACCCCTAACTTAGGCTTTTGGCCTAAGTTGGCTATTCAATTAACCACAATTCAAGAGGATTATAGGTAATGGATTAAGAAAGGTCTAGTTTTCATCAAGTTTCTTTCAAAAAAGGGTAAGGCTCAAAGGGTGTTCAAGAGAGAATCACACGCTCACAAGGTAGGTCATAAAAGAGGCATATGTTAAATTGGTTCACACTCTTCGAAGTTGCCTAAGATCATATCAAGAGAAAGTCTTACTTAGTTAACCGGACAAACAGGGCAAATTCTAGGTGTTGTCATGCATGGTTCCAGGTAAGCTTATCACACAAGGCATCGACACTTAAGTCAAACAAGACTCCACACTTTTGCTAGTGTGCAACAATCATCACAAGAAAATTGATTTGATATATGGATAATTACAACGAGATGCAAAGAGTTCACATATTATCTATGCAACTTCATTTGGCCTCATTGTAGCCGTACATTCATGTTCGTTAGATTGTAAGCACTATTGAAGTCATCGGTATTGATCGAAACTGAGACTCAAATTTTCCAAAGAACAACTATATTAAATACAAACAAGAGGTGGCAAATTTTTTCGGAAGGTTCAAAAATCATTCACAATTAAAAAGATGGGGCCACAAGCTCAAACATACACAGAAAGCAGTATTAGCACGATATAAACACAAAAACCAAATATAAACAAAACACAAACACGAGTAGCACACAAAGGTGGGCCTCACCTCACCACAATTGAAAACCATTTGTCCTCAAATGCACAAAACAAAATATCCAGAGTGTCAATAAAAGAAAGATAGAGAGGGAGGTAAAGAGGGGATCGTGTCTAATCAGTCGCTCCATCTTTCTGGGCATCAATGCCCTGAGTGTCGTCCTGGAATTTGACAATGGCCCCCGGAGCTTCTTTAGAAGATTCAGCGACAACTGACTTACTAAGATTGTCAAAGTCATGAGCCACCAAAAAAGAGTGGATAACTATAAATAATCCACGTCTCCGCGAGGGAAAAGTGGGGCCTTGGGGGTTTGTTTACTTGTTGGCACTGGGCTTCTTTCCCTCATTTTCCGATTTGGATGGGTTTGTTGCCTTTTCATTTTTCCTGAAATTTTTCACTCTTATATGTCGGGGTGACATATTTCTTCCAGCAACTTTCGGTCTAGCCATTTCTGCAAAGCTTTGAGAAAAAGTTAGAAAGTATTTATACAAAAGCAAGGCAGTTTAGTTGTAGAGTCATTTCGCCAAACCAATCGGTGAAGTGCACAATCACTCGATGATTCGTCGAGTACACTGCATAGAAAATATAAGGGTACAGACAAAGGGCTAACAAGAAGACTTTCGGTGAGTCACCGAGTGCTTTTGGCGGCCTCATGCTTCTCACCGAAAGTTATAGAAGCCACAACATATGAAGCATGATAACATAGGGATAGATAGGGTGCTTAGGCAAACCACAGAGTGGTTCGACGAGCTCGTCATAGCTTGCCAACTAACCTTACGTGCCTACTTTTGACCCAACTTCTTGAACTCAGCCCCACAACCCTCGAAAACAAAATTAACGCGTGCACAACTCAAATTTGGCTTAGACCCAATGACAATCATGCACAATCCATAATTTTCAGCCATTTTTAAAGAAAAATCTTTGGGAATTAACTTTTTGACTTAGCACGGGCACAATTTGTGAACCTAACAGGCAACTAAATGTTGTAATCTTACCAGCAAGGTCCAACTCTATGGTACGACTGATGAGTCCAAAAATTGGACTAATTTAGGGCTTTATTTTAATGAAATTAGTGTCCTTGAATACTTGTTTTATCTCAATACCTGATTAAAATGCTGAAGGTTCAGGTATTTGAAGTTTTAGTGGAAGCATGGACACTTAGGCAGAAAACGGAGAAAATAGTGCTAAAAAGAACAAGAAATGGAATCCTGCGATTGCCGAGATTAACTTGGCGAGTTGCCGAAACGACATGAACCGCCCTTCATTCCAGTACACAAAGCCATGAAGGAAGTGGATCTAAAGGCGAGGAAAGGAGCAGTCAGCGAGTCGCCGATAAGTTTCGTGAAACAGTGTTGTACCACCCAATGATCCAGAATGCGAGGATGCTAAAGGAAAGACACTGAAGGTGATAAGCTGACCAAAGAGCGGATCTTCGAGTTCATCGGCGATCTCGACTAATGTCACCGAACAATCCTCCGCAGTACAATCTGTGAAAACTATAAATACTATTTATAATTGTAGTCTTAAGGGGAGTGATTGGAGTGTGGAACATTTATTATTATTATTTTGCACTTTAGAACATATTCTAGCTAATATTTTTCTCTCAAGTTTGGAGAGGGTTTTGTGGAGACTTGAAGAAAGGAGTTCTTCTTCCCCAAGTTGGAAGTGGGTCTTCTCTATTCATTTTCCTTTGCTTAATTCAAGGTTTAATTTCTTATACCCATTTGATTTCATTATTATGTTAGGTATAATTTCTTTTTTCTTGATGTGTGACTAAAAATCCATATTCTTAGAGTGTGATTTAGCAAATATGGGTTAATATTCTTGTTGGGTCTTGCTTGCTAATAGGTTAGATGTATTTTAATGGTGATTTCACCTAGTGGTTGTGGTTTAATCTAAAGGGTTTGTACTTTCAAATACAAAGCCACCCATGTGTTTTCGGCTTTCCCGAGAGGGAGGTCACGAAACCAAAACCACTACACTGATAGCCTAAGGAGTGGGTCGACATGAGGTTCAGCCCGAGAGGGTGAGCCCTAGTCCCATATCCTAACACTTAGCTCGACATAGTGAGTAGGGTAAGGCGAAGGTTGGTCTTCATGCGGAAAATGGGTGTCCGAGAGGAACACATTTAAATGGGGTAAGTTGCCCGAGAGGAAACTTATTTCCATTTAAACCTTAGCCTAGTCACTATTATATTGCAAATTTCCTATCGAAAACATGTACCCAACAATTTATCTCAACTTGTATTGCGGTCACATCCCAAGAACCTTTCCCCATACTTGATTTTCTTGTTTATTTTGTTGTTTTAATACTTGTTACAAAACCACCTTTTTGATATTTGACACTTTTGTGTCACCCCCTTTAATTTATAATGTCTTTTATCGCAAATGTCTTTAACTACGACTAACTTGAATGAAATTCTAATTGGTTATTAATTCTCAAAACCGCTCCCTTGGGATACGACCCAACCCTTGGTTGGGTTAACTATATTATCGATGATCGTAGACACTCATACCATAGATCAGTGCTGTTGGTCACGATAAGCATCAACAACTTAGAGAATGAAGAAGTGAGATTTCCTAATCATCTAATAGCTTCCCATTCATAAATGTGGTGCGCTTCACACTTATGAACAAGACTCTACTAGCCCCTTAGCATATCATAATAGCTTCCCCGAAAGGTCTCATACAAGCCCCTTAGCATATCATAACATAGGATAAAAGAAATAATGCAGAATTTAAAACATTATCCATAGAATCGAAGTCTTTTATAAGAGCAAATGGAAGTCTAGACTTGTCTCAATTAGCCATCTAATACAATCTTTGAATCAAATAGGGACACATCCCTTACAATATAGTCTGAAAATGAAATAACTAGAAAGGAACTACAAATGACTCATACGTCCTCAAATCATGAGGACTCACCACAAACTAGGAGAATAGTTGATTCAAGATTGAACCAAAAGAAGATCACCTCTATGTCTGGACCCTACACTAGTGAAAAAATGTAGGAAAATATGGGCTAGTACAAAAATGCACTAAGTATGATAGTCATGCATAAAAACCTTGAAAACGTGCTAAAAAGGTCATTTCAGTTTAAAAGCATGCACTTTACCAAGTTTGAGAATCGTCATGAATTTAGTGTAAAAGCATAATTCATAATCATATTCAACATATAGATCATCATAGCATAATAGAACCATATCATAAGTAACCCTAAGTCATACTTGTGCAATGCATGGATAAGATCCCATAATCCCATCCATACTAAGTACCACTTTTAGGCAACCATAACCATACTTACCATTCTTTGATATCATCCTTAGTTAATACTCTTAGACAAGGAAAAATTCACCTTTAACAAGTCATATCAAGGAAAGCAACTTATAGCAACAATCCAAGTTAAGCATCCATCATTACAAATAGCCTTCATATCAACATACTTAGTAACATCATCATAAGCATATTAATTTCATAAAGAATTATAACATAAAGCAACACACCATAACTACTCTCAAATCCTACTTGTGCAATGCATGACTGAGATCCCATACTCCCACCCACACTAAGTAGTGCTCCTTGAGAAGGCATAGTTCATAATCATTCATGAGAAGCCTATATGTTTTAAATTCCGCACAATTTCTTTTATCTTTTGTTATGATATGCTAAGTTGCTTGTATAAGGCATCTCGAGGTCTTGTACACCATGTTACATATAGGGTGTACCCCTGGGTCATGACAAACTTGATATCAAAGCACAAGGTTTAGAATGGTTCTAGGATGATGTCTCATAAGCCACGTCTAGTAGAGTCTTGTTCATAGTGTGAAGCGTGCCACATTTATGAATGAGAGGCTATTAGATGATTATGAAATCTCACTTATTCATTCTCTAAGTCGTACCATAAATTTTAACTCAATAAAGTATTTCTCCTTATCCGATGGTCTTCGAGATGTGACTACTCGAAGGGCTCATGCTACAAGGAGCAAGAGAGAAAATGTTTGTTTTGATGCCAACTATGGCTATGTGATTAGATAGGACTTGCTATGCTAGATTTAGATGTCATTCTTAGGATGGATTGGTAGAATTATTATGATGCTCCTATGTGATTGAAGAACTCGTATAGATGAAAAAATTTGATAGTGCCCGAATGAGCCTATCCATGAGTGGAAGGGGGGAAAGTCTATGTCCTAAGTTTGGGTTATATGTTGTCTTGAAAATGACTTCAAGGGTTGCATGTAACACCTAGTTAAGGTGAGGGAGAAGAGTTTAAGTGCTGACCAACTTCAAAGAGTTAGTTATCTTTTAAGATTGATCTTAGGTATAGTCATTTTAGGTAGTGTGTTTAGATGATACCTAGATATGATTGATTGGTAGACCCCACCAAGGGTGATGATATGGGTTGAAATGGTTTAGAATTGTCTTAATCCGACCTTAGTAGAATTGAAATATACATGAGGATAGATGTTTGGCCGGCAAAGAGGTTGCTCTATTTAGGATGAAAGTGGTCACAAAATGAGGGATTCTCTAAAGACAAAGGCTACGAGAAGAGAGGGTAAGCAAGTTCCTCCTAATGGTTCCGGTATGTTGATAGTTCCCTATATATGCAATTGTTTTATTAGATCCCTATGCTACTTTTTAGACTTTGATGTTAGCCATGGTAGGGTTTGGATGCATGGTTTCTAAAGCTCTATTGGTTTTAGAACCTGGAATGGTTATTATGAGTTTATGGTTATGTCGGTTGGGATTGTTTGAAAGAAATGGTACTTGAGGTTTTAGTAGGGGGCTTCTTCCTAAGGGTGAGATGGTATGCTTAGATAGCAAGATTGTTGAGAGTCCCGATATCCTCATCTCTCTTCTTCTATTCCTATTCTAGCTTGAGACAAAGAATTCCTCTTTGCTTGTTTTATGATTTTGAGTCAGATGTGTTATATGTGTTTTCCATGATCTTGTTATGTTATGCATGTTCTTGAGAAGTTCATGATTAGTAAGAAAATAAGTTTTCATGATTTATGTGTTCCTCATGATTGTTGTGCATTAAGTATGTGTTGCCTATATGCTTCATGAGATGAATTGTCAAACATTATTTATTATGCTTTTGAGAGTAATTTTATAATTGGTTTCATGTTATTGAGTTGAGCATGCTTTGAGTTGGAGAAGGTAGTTCCTCCAATGAATTTGACAATATGTTGAAGTTTTCATGCATAATGGGTTGTTAGATGTAGTTCCTACTTCCTTGTGTTGCATTGAGTATGTTGAGATGGAATTGATGTTTCCTCATTTGAAATGTGCATTATTTTTATGTTTCATGCATGATGGGCTACTAGTCTTGAGTCTTTAATTTCGTAAGGTGTCTAGATTGTCATTCGAGGACGAATGTTCCCAAGGGGGAGATAATGTAACACCCCGAAAACTAGTAGGCTAAACTAGAGCTTTACATGAGGAGTCTAGAGTTTGAAGTGAGGGTTAGAATCGTAAATGTGACTACCCGTACTTAGAATGAAGGGTTTAGCGTCAGGGCGTCAAGGTACGACCCCCCAAGGACCAACCAAGGATCCTTGAGGGGGACCCAAAATAGCCCCTAGAAACAGCCCAAAATTGGGTCCCCTACGGATGGGACTCACGCCCAGTAGGTGGACCTACGCCTCGTGGTTTGGTGTCGTGGGTCAAGGGGCCAACATCGGAGTTGCAAACCCCAACCCACGCCCACCAGTATGGTCCGTGGGTCAGTGCACACCCCGTAAGTGTGGGTCGTGGATGGGGCCTATAAGTTGGTTTAAGTTAGGGGTAGTTTAGGTAATTCCTATTTTAGTTAGTATGAAGTGAAGTCATTTTGTATAGTTTTAATTCACCTATATAACCCTTTTTAATTCATTAACCAACCCATTCACTTCATAAACTCCCAAAACCCAAATCAATAACAAACTTTTCCCTAAAATCCTCTCTCTAGAACTCCAAAGATGAAGAAGAAGAAAGGTGAAGCTTAATGAATGTTACAGTCTGAAGAACACCTCATCCAATTCTAGGTGTAAATGGTTGTTAAGCAATATATAACCCAACAATTAAGTTAGGGTCGAATCCCACAGGGAGCCGTACGTGTTTAAATTTAACTAAGAAGTACGAATGTGATTTAACTAGATATAATAATAGAAATTATTGAAACAAAAATGCAACAAGTCAAAAAGGGTGACACAAATGTCAGATGGGGGGTTTTGGTTTGCAATTATCAACTACAACGCATCCACAAACAATTTGAAATAACAATAAGGAGAGGAATTCTCGGAATGTGATCGATTATAGGCAAATTTTGATATATGGATAATTGAAACTACTAGTAAAAACTAAAAATCAGTGAGTAGGCTAGACTATAAGGGAGATATCTTTCTCTCGAACAACTATCCCGAATCAGGTGATTTCTTTCGAATATCAACAAGCATAACAATGAAGATCACCCCACACCTTAATTTATCCACTCTCTCAAGCTAGATGGGTAGGTTTGAGTTTAGGATTCACTCTCTCGAGCTAAATGCAGCTCAACCCAATACCTACAAATCATTAATCAATAATCTCAGTTCTAAAACTTCTCTCTCGAGCAAGCCAAGAACACAAAGTTAGAACTGCATTTGCAACTACAATTTGTAAATTAAACCACAATTAATGATTAAACTCACTTTAATTTAGCATTTGAACTAGTCATTAACAATAGCCATAAACTAATTCAACCCATAATCATATGATCACACCCCAAGAATTAGGGTTTTAGCCGAACACCAAGCCTTCAAGTCTACTAAGAAATATCAAAAACTCTAGAGAAAGTTGTTCTAGAATAATTCAGCCTAAGTTAGCCTTCTAAATTAACTATTTAAAATATAATTTATAGGTTCCAAAATTGAGCCACACAGGGCCATTAGGCAAAGTAAGTCGGGTTCGCTGAACCACTCAGTGAACCGCCCAATGCTCTCTTCTATCGACATTCTATCTTGGCTCTCAGCATCCTCAAGTCCTGTAACATTAGGCAATCTCTCATTGTATCGCAGAACTACTCGACGATTCACCGACTACCCTTATTCTATCACCAAATTGGTTTCTTCCCTCAAGGCTGGCACACTAGAAATTTAGGCGGTCAAAGTAGCCACTCGGCGACATGCCAAATGCTCTTGGCGATCCTCAGGCTCACCTCTCTTCACTTCTTCAATTTGTTTTGTTCCTTTTTTCCTGTTAGTGTCCTTGCTTTGCTCCTCAATCCACATACCTGAAAATCAAGGCTTTAACATCAGTCTATGGCACAAAATAAGTATTTGAGGACACTAAATCTATATAAAAACAACCCTAAATGAGTCCAAATCCAGGACTCATCAACACCCCAACTTAATCTTTTTCTTGTCCTCAAGTCAAATTCAAGATCAGCAGTTCAAAAATGTAACAACCCAAAAACTAGTAGCATAACTAGAGCATGTCATAAAGACCAACCAAGGGTCCTTGAAGAGGACCCTAAAGTCTAACCACCAAGCTGCCCAAACAAGTGAACCATGGATGGGGACTTACGGGGTGTAGGTCCATCTATGCCTCGTAGATGAGCTCTGTAGCTAAAGCCCCATATCAACATGCCACATACCATGAACCATGCCCAACCATGATGGGTATGGTCTCACCCATGGTTTGTTGGTCATGGGTTGTGGATCAAGCATGCAAGATGTCCCAAAGTCAGCCAAGGTATGAGATAGTTTAGGTAATTCCTATTTTAGTTAGTTTGATGTGAAGTTGTTTTATACTGTATTAATACACCTATATAAGTATTTTAAGTCATTAACCAACTCATTCACTTCATAAAATCCCCAAACCCAAATCCATAACCAACTTTCCCCAAATAAACTCTCTCTAGAATTCCAAAGAAGAAGAAGAAGAAAATTGAAGCTAGGGTTGAAGAATCAAGCTTTTCTCCTGAAATTCATGGTAAATCTTGAAGAAGGTATGGTAGCTCTTCATCTATGGGTAGCCTTTACCATAGAGCCCCTCAAAAACCCCCAATTTCAAAGTTAGAAAACCCAAAAGTTAGGGTTTGACTTCAATCTCATGGATTTCTTTCAAATTCATTTTAAATGATTGAATTATATTTTTTTTATGGATATATTGATGATTTTATATGATTTTATGTTGAATTCTTCAAGAATCCATTAATTAACCTATTTTCTCAAATTGGATCTTAATGTGTGGGTATTGTTATAGAATTATGAATGATATGAATTGATTACTTGAGTTATGTTATCATCCATGTATAATGTAGTAATTCTAGATGTGCTGGTGAATTATGATCCATGGTCCTTGAAGGGCAAATTATGAGAATTATGTATGATCATGATATTTATGCACATGTTTTATGAATACTTTGAGAAGAAAGAGATTATGACTATGATGTAATGGTGGTGTTGGTGAAAGGATATTCACACACACACTTTTATGAATGAAGTTTATATCATTATGATATTGATGATATGTTGTTTGAAAGGCTAATCTCAATTATACACCTATGAATGATGAAGACATGTGAAAGTTTTTTTTCACAATATAGGGATTCTTAGGTTGAAAGGCTATTCTCACTTGTTGAATGTAGGAGCTATCTTATGAATGATGTTAGATTGAGTGTTGATACATTCTTCCTTAATAATGAACTCAAGTAATGAAATGTTAAGTACTCCGTGGGGAATAATGCTAAGCACCGAGTGGATATTGATATGAGATGGAAGCTCTCACATGAGTTGAGATGGGGTTTTAGTAGTAATCTCTTGAGATGGATGCCCATACGTGAGTTGAGGTGGGGTATCTTGTAGCAATCTCTTTATCCCATAACTATGTGCCCTCATATGTCTTTAGCTAGTGGATCCACCTAAGCTAAGTTAATGGTTCTACCTTAGGCAAGTAGGACACTCTTTTCGGTGTGGGCAACACCGGATTACATGATTTTCTCACATGGTCTATGTCAGTTAAGGCATACCCCCACAATGAATGATTATGAACTATGGCTTCTTAAGAATGAACTACTTAGTGTGGGTGGAGTATGGGACTTCATCCATGCATTGCACAAGTAGGTTTTGAGAGTAGTTATGGTGTGTTCCTTTTATGTTATGATGGTTTATGAAAAAAAGTATGCTTAATGTGGATTGTTGCTATGAGTTGCTTTCCTTGATATGACTTGGTAAATGTGAAGGTTTCCTTGTCTATGAGTATGATCAAATGATGAAATCAAGAATGGTAAGTATGACTATGGTGGCCTAAAAGTGGTACTTAGTATAGATATTATGTGATCTTATCTATGCATTGTACAAGTATAACTTAGGGTTGCTTATGAGATGGTTCTATTATGATATGAGGATATATATTTTGAAAATGTTTATGACTTATTCTTTTATGCTAATGTGCATGATGATTCTCAAACTTGGTAAAGTTCATGCTTTTCAACTAAAATGTCCTTTTTAGCATGTTTTAGAGGGTTTTTATACATGGCTATCATATTTAGTCTATTTTAGTACTAACCTATATTTTCCTACATTTTTTCACAAGTGTAGGGTCCAGACTTTGAGGTGATCTTATTTTGGTTCAAGTTTGGATCGACTATTCTTCTAACTTGTGGTGAGTCCTCGGGATTTGAAGATGTATGAGTCATTTGTAGTTTCTTTCAAGTTATATCATTTTAGACTATATTGTAAGGGCTGCATCCCTATTTGATTCAAAGATTATATTAGATGGCCAATTGAGACAAGTTAGACTTCCATTTGCTTTTATATAAGTCTGCGATTACATGGATGAAGTTTTAAATTTCGAATCATTTCTTTTATCCTATGTTATGATATGCTAAGCGGATTACATGGAGTCTTTCGGGGTTCTATGTACCTTGTCACAACTAGGGGGTACTCCTGGGTCGTGAGAAAAAATAATGTCTCAAATAGTGCTGCACAAGACTCAACATGAATGCACACAACAAGGTTCAACTTACTCATGCAATGATCAATTGTACACTCAAAGATTTAAATTGTGACTCACCATTATCAAAGATTCTCAAGTTCACAATACTTTCTTCAAATGCAAGTTCAAGCTCAACAAAGGTACTCAACTGCCCTCACAACAAAGATGATTCCCAATTAACACATAATTTCTCAACAATGTAAAGTTCCAGAATCACATATAACTCTCACATTCACAAAGATGAACACATGCATGACTTCACCCATAGGTTTGCCCTTATTTTCCAATCAACATTCATTTCAACTCACTCAAGATCACAAAGGTCTTTGCAAGGCTTGTAACGGGGCTAAGTGTAAACGTATGGTCATTTAGGATTAGTGGCTACTACCTTCATGAAGTGTGGTCTGAACATCACTTTTCCTCCTTTTCTTTAACATTTAAATCGTGCTCATAATTTACCCCATTATTCAACTTCAAATGAACTACTTGATACCCCATTTCCTTTCCAAATTTTACAACTTTATTTCACAACTTTTTCATTTTTTTTCTTTCCTTTCTTCTTTTCTCTCTTTTTTTTTCTTTTTTTTACATGGAGGGGTTCCATTTTTTTCAAAACCATTACTCAAAGGAGGAATTGTTCACACTTCTTAATGTTACTTCTCTTATGACAACACCCCCAACTTAGGCTTTTGTCCTAAGTTAGATCTTCAAACAAACCACACTTCATGAAAGTTAAGGGTGAATGGATAAAGAAAGGTCACAAGTGTTCAAGTTTCTTCCAAGAAAAGGATAAGGCTCAAGAGGGTTAAGTAAGGTTCACACATCTAACAAGGTTGTCCACAAAAGAGGTATATTGTCGAATTGTTTTACTCTTCAAAATTGTTGCCTATGATCATTTCAAGTGCTTGCATCACTTAGCCAACTGGACCAACAGGGAAAATTCTAGGTGCCATCACACACAATGTTCAAAGTAAGGTCATCACACTAGGCAGTGACACCAATATCAAACAAGACTACACACTCTCTAGCAAGTGTGCAATGTTCATCACAAGAGACTCATTCGATAACCGGCTAGTCACAACAAGATGCTAAAAGTTCATGCATTGTCTATGCAACTTCATTTGCCTCATCGTAGCCGCACATTTATTTCGTTCAATTAAGAGCACTATTCAAGTCATCAGTATTGATCATAACCAACACTCAAATTCGCACAAGAACATCCACAATCACAGACAAAAGAGGTGGCAAATTTTAAAACTTAGGTTCAATCCCATTTCCATTTAAAACAAGAGACCAGAAGCTCAAGAATCCACAAAGTTACGATCAAAACACATATATAGATCGCCAAACCCAATATTCACAAATAAAACCGAATCACACGAGGTAGGTAAGGAAATAACTCACCCCATCCATAAAAGAAAAGCAGTTGTCCTCAAATGCAACTAATTAAAAATAATCAATAAAAACAACAAAGAGGGAGGTAAGAAAATGATCATGTCTACTCAGTCACTCCAACTGTCTGGGCATCAGTGCTCGTGGTAACACTCTGAGGATGGGCATTAGTGCCTGATGTAGCATCAATTGTGTCTCTCAAGGAAGCCTGTCCGTCTGTCTCGAACATGGCACCCTTTAATTCGGCCATATCCACATAAACAGTTGCATCACGCTTCCCATACTGCTTCTCATAGGTCTCAGTCTCAGACTCAGCAGTAGCATCATCCTCCATAGTATCATCTTAGATGGTAGCCGGAGGTACCTCAGCACAACCCGGAATCTCAACACTTGGATCATCGGGGATCTCAACCGTCCAAAATAGCGAAGTGAAGTCTGTGGACTTCAGCTATTCCACATCCTTTCTCAGCTCAGAAATATCAACTTTAAAAGTCGTAACCTCAGTGGAAACACCCTGCCGTCTCTCAAAAACCTCAACTATTGCTGAAAGGGCATCAATGGAAGCCTTGAGAGGAGTCAATACAGTAGTAATAACTCTGTTAATCATCCAGAGCACTTTGGCCTCTAATCGGAAAGCCCGCACATCTTCAGAATAGGCTAGGTACCCCATCTTGAGGAGCATAGCCTGAGTAATAGGAGTCCTAGAGGTAGTGGTACTAGCAGTAGCTCTATGGGGCTGGGAAGCAACAGAAGAACTCGGGGCCTGGGTAGGAGTGTAAGTGGATGTACCTGAAGACCCGGAGGCCAGAGTTGGGAAAGATGCCTCTATAGGTAAATAATCAATATCAACATTCGAGGATGTATCCACCAGAGTTGCTCTCCTCCTATCCTCCTCGTCCCGTCTGTACTCGACCTCTATGCACCGGATGTCGGTGGAGGATGTGGGTGTAATCGCAACATCCTTCTTCTCGTCATGAGGAACTCTAACCCAACGATACAACTCTATAATGAGTACTTGAAATGGAAGGAACGTCTGGTGCTAGTTTGACCTCATGGCCATTTCGTGCTCTATAATTAACCCAAAGTTCAACCTCTTCCTAGCTTTGATCGATTCGAGACAGGTCACCTTTGGGTGGCGGAGAATGGACTCGTTCATGATAGCATGATAGAGCTGATGATGAACCTAAACCAATACCAAGCTGCTATGTTCAAGTACTTCTTCTCAATAGGGGCTCCGACCTCAATCCACTTCGTGGTGGCATCAGAAATAAGGGGAGCTAGCCATCCCTTTAGGTAATCTAGAGTCTGTGCAGTGATCATTCTCTAATATTGGTGCTCAAATCTTGCAGCCCTGTCAAGTGCATTGTTGATATCATTACTGCTACATCTCACCATCCTCCCTCAAATTATCACAAACTCTACCAGTCTGAAGGCACTAGCCTTCTTCTTTCCCTTTTGTACACTGTAAGCTGTATAAAACTCCCAGACCAATGTAGGTATGTATGGGCCACAGGGCCTAGTGAAGATCTCAAACTTGTGGAACCATAGAGTGTCCCACACATTTGGGTACCTGTCCACTACACCATCCGTGGACAACATCTTTTCTTCCAGAATGGTACTCAACCCCTCAGCCTTTAACTTATTGAGTAACCAAGGAGGAGGACCCTGAACTAGTGGTGTTGTAACCACCGTCTGTTTCAGAGCTGGCACTGTATCTACAGCAGGAGGAGTAGACTCCGGAATGCTAGACGGATCTTAACGAGCTTTGGTATGAATCTCTGCTCACCGGATCAGTAGTAATTGATCATCCTCAGGATCGGAGAATGAAGCCTGAGAATCAAAGGATTCTCTATCATTGTCGGAGTTATTCTCCAGTATCTCAACTATGGGAACCTTGCCCTTGCATTTGCCTCCCTTCAGAGGTGCTTTCTTGCTCTTTGTGGTAGAAACAGCTGCTCCCTCATTTATCACTATTCCCTATGCCTTTTTTGTAGGCGGCATGCCACTATCATCCAAATTGGACCTAGCCATATCTGCACAACAGATCGAAGAAAATGTTAGAAATCGTTAAAGAAAGTTGCAGAAATCAAGTTGCAGGAAGACTCGCTGAACTAGTCAGTGAGCCGCCGAGTCGCTTAGGTAAGCCTGATCGGGCTCGCTGAAATGACCATCTTGACAAATTTTCAGAATTAAGCAATGTCGACAATAATTATGGCCCTTCGGTGAATCGCCGACACCAATCAGTGAGTTTAGACTAGCCCGCCGAATATTATAGTGTATTTTAGGGATTAGGGGTGCAAAAAGGGCAATTGAAGGAACCTTTCAGTGAGTCGCCGAGTGAACTCGGCCAGATCAGGCTTCCTGCTGAAAGTTACCAAATCAATTAAACCAAAACATGAAATTAAGGGCAGTCAAAGGGGGACGTTGGCGAACCACTAAACCATTCAGCGAGCACGACGCAGCTCGCCAAATGGCCCAACATGCCAAATTTCAACCCCATTTCCTGAATTCAAGCCTGCAGCCCTCGAATTCAAAATAAAAAACATTCACTCTACGATTAGTACCAGACGTATAAGACCTATGCCTTCCAGTACTCAGACTTCTCTCGATCTGGCCAAAATTGGCAATTTGATGACTTTTGCCCTTAAGAATGACGTCAAACACTCCATCATTGGCAAAATTTCATCATTTGGCACAATTTGGGGTTACTTAGACTTCACCCAACTAGACCAAATACAAAATAACCGCAACCCAACAATATTGAACCAAAATAATCGCAAAATACATGAGAAATCATCTTTTCAAGCATTTATGCACAAGTTCGAACACAATACGGGCAATCCGACACATAAAACACCATCTAAACAATTACCCAGCACATATCAATACACAATTACTGATTGCATTTGATTTTAACCACTAAACTAAAGTACGGGGTTCAGAAAACCAACTTGTATGCCGAATTGAGAAATTGAGAAATTGCTAAATCTGAGCACGAGATCACACACAAAAAGCGAATAAAATAACAATAATATGGAATATCTAAAGTTCGGGTAAGAGTTTGCGGGGTTAGAAATGAGAGATTATGAAAGATTTTGTTTAAATTGTTTGGCCTTTTAAAACGTTTTAGTTCGCGGCCCTTTTGGGAGTAAGTCATCCATGCCGAACCACTCGGCGATACGCCGAGTGGTACTTTTCCTCGCTAAGTTTTACAGGACTTCCAGTCAATTTGGGGTTTCAAACGGCGGACAAAATCAGGCTCGCCGACCTGTTCGGTGAGTCACCGATTAAGCAATTGGCTCGCCCAGTTTTACAGACTTCCACTTCATATTTTGTGGGTCCAACAGTGGTTCAAGTCGAGCTTGCCAACCTCTTTGGCGAATCACCGACTGGATCATTTGCTCGCCAAACTTCCTATTTTCGAACATATTTCACTTTTCAACCTGTACAATTAACACTCATTATTCAAAATCAAAACTTAAAGCATCAAAGACTTGGGTTGCCTCCCAAAAAGTGCCTTAGCTTACGTCATGGTACGACAAAAGTACCCATTCAAGCTTCATTTTTGGGTTTTGCCATTGAGTCACTAGGCAACCCCCTTGTTGTGTTGGATTCAAATGTGAAGAAATTTGACCCATTTGGGTCTCCAGCTGAGAGACTGAGTGAGAGGTCACCGTCTGATTGAGAGTCGAGACATCTTCTTTCATTTCTTTCAACACTTTATCGGACCCTTCAACCTTGTTGAGAATGCGTGAAAGTATGTCGTTTGTACGGCCACCCTCAGATTCCTTGGGATTTTGACGCTCATGGGGAGGAACATACCTATCCTTCTCCCCCTCTCTTTCCTTCCAAGTGGCATTGCGATCACACCAATTTCTATCACGGTCTCTCCAGCCCTCATGTCTATTCCAACCTTGATTTCCACCTGGTCTTGGGCAATTTGCACGATAACCTCTTCCTTGATTGGCTAGGAAGTTCACTTCCTCATTGTACAACGCTTCAAATTGTGCCTCATCAGGGTTTACTCCACCAACACCTACAACATTAACACTTTTTGTACCAACACTCATGACATTTTTAGAGAAGATATCTAGCTGGGTCATCATTTTGGCCATGTTTTGGTCTCTCTCTTGATCCTTTTCAATCTGTTCTTTTGTGATTCTAAAATTGAGAGGAGAGGCTTGGTCCTTACGAGTGTACCATGCCCTATTGATCTTGGTCATGAAATCAAGGAGTTAAGACTCTACTTCATAGGTTTGTTGCATTATACTATTGGGAACAAGTTGATTAGCAACTCATTAGTTCACCGAGTAGAGGCTCCTGTAGAATTATTGCAACAACACATTATTGGAAAATCCATGAGTTGGGCATTGCAACACCAACTTCTTAAACCTCAGCCACGTCTCATGGATTGGCTCACTTTCCAAGTGTTCGAAACCTTGGATACTATCTCTAAGAGTCATCAACTTTGATGGGGGAAAGAATCACACTTGGAATGCAATAGTAAGCTCGTCCCAAAAAGTGATGGAATACCTTGGCAACTTAGCCAACCACTTACTAGCCTCGCCCATCAGAGAAAATAGGAACAACCTGAGACGAACTGATTCTTGCGATATGTTCTTAAATGAGAACGGTCCACAGACATCCAAAAAATTCTTGATATGCTCATGGGGATCCTCATGAGCCAGCCCCCCAAAATATTCCTTTCAATTGAAGGACCTGAAGCATGGTGCTTGTGATGTGAAAAACAAAGTTTCCTTCAACCAGAGGTAAAAAAATGGCTCCAACACCACCCACTTGGAGTGGTTCATTGACGTTTGGGTCATTGACATCATTGAGGTTCCCGATGTCGTCTTGGTGGCCTACTTGGCTACCATTACTTCTGTTAACGCTCATCTCCTCCTCTTTTTTAGCACAAGCAACACAAAATTAAATACTAAAATAAGTGGATTCAACTATAACTACAAAGATCACAATTCTACTACATTAAGAGAATTTCAAACAACAACACTACCAGGCAGCGGCACTATTTTGATGAATGTCAACATTTCAAGCACACCTCATCTAATTCTAGGTGTAAATGGTCGTTAAGCAATATATAACCCAACAATTGAGTTGGGGTCGAATCCCACAAGGAGTGGTACATGTTTAAATTCAACTAAGTAGTACGAATGTGATCTAACAAGATATATGAATAGAAATCATACATGGAACAAGTCAAAAGGGGTGACACGAGTGTCAGATGGGGGGTTTTTGTTTGCAATTATCAACTACAACGCATTCAAAAACATTTTGAAATAACAATAAGGAGAGGAATTCTCGGGATATGATCGATTATAGGAAAATTTTGATAAATGGGTAATTGAAACTACTAGTAAACATCTAAAAATCAGTGAGTAGGCTAGACTATAATGGAGATAACTTTATCTCGAACAACTATCCCGAATGACGTGATTTCATTCGAACATCAACAATCATAACAATAAAGAGCAGCCCACACCTTAATTCATCCACTCTCTCAAGCTAGATGGGTAGGATTTGGTTTAGGATTGACTCTCTCGAGCTGAACCCAACTCAACCCAATACCTACAAATCATTAATCAATGATCTTAGTTCTAAAACTTCTCTCTCGAGCAAGCTAAGAACACAAAGTTAGAACTGCATTTGCAACTAGAATTCACAAATTAAACCACAATTAATGATTAAACTCAGTTTAATTTAGCATTTAAACTAGTAATTAACAATAACCATAAACTAATTCAACCCCTAATTACATGATCACACCCCAAGAATTGGGGTTTTAGTCGAACATCATAAAAGAGTAGAAACAATTACCAAATTGATTAGCCATCAACTGGGTAAGAGTAATTTAGTCTTTACAATGCTTCAATTTGCCAAAAATTCGAAACCCACTTGCAAAATCTCCAAATTGAGTCTCAAAAAGCCTTCAAGTGTACTAAGAAATATCAAAAACTCTAGAGAAAACTATTCTAGACTAATTCAGCCTAAGTCAGCCTTCTAAATTAACTATTCAAAATCTAATTTATAGGTGCCAAAAATGAGCCACGTAGGGCCATTAGGTGAAGTAAGTCGGGTTCGCCGAACCACTCGGCGAACAGCCCAATGATCTCTTCTATCGCCTTTCTGCCTTGGCTCTCAGCATCCTCAAGTCCTGTAACATTGGGCGATCTCTCATTGCATCACGAAATTGCTCAGCGATTCGCCGATTGGCCCTTTTTCTATCACCAACTTGGTTTCTTCCCTCAGGGTTGGCACACTGGAACTTAGGCAGTCAAAGTAGCCACTCGGCGTCACGCCAAATGCTCTTGGCGATCCTCAGGCTCGCCTTTCTTCACTTCTTCAGTTTATTTTGTTTGTTTTTGCCTGTTATGTCCTTACTTTGCTCCTCAATTAAAATACCTGAAAATCAAGGCTTTAACATCAGTCTATGACACAAATTAAGCATTTGAGGACACTAAATTAATATAAACACACCACTAAATGAGTCCAAATCTAGGACTCATCAAAGTTAGGGTTTAAGAATCAAGCTTTTCTCCTAAAATTCGTGGGAATTCTACAATAAGGTATGGTAGATCTTCATCCATGGGTAGCCTTCACCCATGGAGCCACTTCAAAACCCCCTAATTTCAAAGCTAGAAAACCCAAAAGCTAGAGTTTGACTTCAATCTCATGGATTCCTTTCAAATTCATTTTTAATGATTGAATTATGTTTGTTTATGGATATATTGATGATTTTAAGTTGAATTCCTCAAGAATCCATGAATTCTCATATTTTCCCAAATTGGATCTCAAAGTGTGGGTATTGATTGATGCAAGTAGAATGTTATAGAATTGTGAATGTAATGAACTGATTACTTGAATTATGTTATCATGCATGTCTAATGTAGTAATTCTAGATGTGTTGATGAATTATGATCCATGGTCCTTGAAGGGTAAATTATGAGAATTATGCATGATTATGAGATTTATGTATATGCTTTAAGAACCCTTTGAGAGTAAAGTGACTATGACTATGATGTAATTGTGGTGTTGTTGAAAGGCTATTCTCACACACACACACTTATGAATGACGTTTCCATGATTATGATAATGATGTTGTGTTAATTGACATGCTATTCTCAATTATACACCTATGAATGATGATAAGATGTTGTGAAAGGTTTTCTCACAAAATGGGTATTCTTAGGTTGAAAGGCTATTCTCACTTATTGAATCTGGGAGCTATATTATGAATGATGTTGGATTGAGTGTTGATATATTCGTCCATAATAATAAACTCAAGTAATGAAATGATAAGTACTCCGTGGGGAATAATGCTAAGCACCGAGTGGATATTGATTGAGATAGAAGCTCATACGTGAGTTAAGGCAGGGATTCTAGAAGCAATCTCTTGAGATGGATGCCCATACGTGAGTTGAGGTGGGGTATCTTGTAGCAATCTCCTTATCCCATAACTATGTGCCCTCATATGTCTTTAGCTAGTGGATCCACCTAAGCTAAGTTAATGGTTCTACCTTAGGCAAGTAGGACACCCTTTTCGGTGTGGGTAACACCGGATTCCATGTTTAGCTCACATGGTCTATGTCGATTAAGGCTTTCCCCCACAATGAATTATTATGAACTATGGATTCTCAAGGAGAACTACTATACAAGTTAAGCTAAGCATAAGCCAATAATCAACATGAAGACCAATTCACAATTTTGTCCATTCAAGGCTAACATCTCACATCCTTCAATTCACTAACAATTCTTAACAATTCCACATAGATAAATACATATATGAACAGTCCACAACAATCTACATAATAATCGTCCATCAATTACACAAAATCAATACACCCACTTTAGGCCAAATTTAGAGAATTT
>NC_064283.1:42326588-42450536 GCF_019186545.1 Solanum stenotomum | reverse complement strand
ATAGAGAGAAACTCCATGGCACGACTAAAAGAATGAAGAAGCGAAACTTTCTTAGCACCCAATAGCCTCCTATTCATAATGTGGCGCGCTTCACATTATGAACAAGATTCTACTAGATGTGGTTTTGAGACAACCTAAGACCATCCCGAAAACTTATGCTCTGATACAAAGTTTGTCACGACCCGGGAGCACCCCCTAGTCGTAACCGGCGTACTCGACCTCGAAGAGGTCTAATACAAGCCTCTTAGCATTCGTTCATCGCATAGACACAAAAACCAACCATAAGGAATTTAAAACTTTCTTTACCAAGAAAACATTTCATAAAAAAATATATATAGCAAGCGGAAGACTTTCTAGACTTTATACATGATGTCTCAAAACCATCTAATACTTTAGAGTACAAAATTCGGGACCAATCCCATACACAACTTAAACAATACTAAAAAGACATAAAAGAACATATAGGGTATTGTCCTCGAATATATGAGGACTCACCAAGTCTGCATCTTCAACACTTAGAAACCTATCAAATAGCCATGACATGTCATCATCTCCAAATCCCTACACTTTAGTCCAAAAAGGGAAAGAAAGGGTTAGCACAATTAAATACTAAGTATGAAGACCATGCAAAAACATGTCTAAAAGGACATTTTCAAGGAAGTAAATGCTTTCATATCATTTGATAAAACCTTTCGTTTACAAGTATAAGAGACATAATACAAGTCAACATTAACATATAAGACCATAGCCAACCATGCATAGACCCAACATATGTCCATATACAACCCATGCTTAACTTTAAAAGAACACATGTCATTTCATTACGATAGGACATCTACCTAATATAACCTTAAGACACACTTGAGTGAGACAAGAAGTGACCGCCCAAACAACCTCTTCAAGCACACTTAAGTGTTCCCCAAGATTACCTTAGATAAGGACATTTCCTTTACAACATAACATCAATAACCCAACATTCTTTAAGAAACCATTTTGGAGACATTCAAGCACATAAGGGGACTTTCACATACTAGTCGTTAGACTTAGGGAACTCACTTTAGTATCTTCAAAGCCTATTCGTGCCATGTGTAGATAACATCCCATACTACTACCTACACGTTGTAGAACCAATCCAATAACTAGAGTGCACATCCCACATGATGGGAATAGACATAACCGACATAGACCATACTAGCTAGGTATGGAATCCAGAGTCTATCCTACTCCGTGGAGGTTGTTCTACTTGCCTAAGGTAGAACTAGTATGCAACCCATGTAGGCACATGATTTAGGGGATGTCCAAGAAAGTTCATTGTTCCTTAGTCTCATACTCAGGTAGGGCCACCATCTTAACCACATCCACTCGGTGCTAGCCTTGTTTTCTATAGAGTATTTTCACTGACATATGTACTAGAGAGGGTTCCTTTTCTAGTTCAACCAACTCATAGTATCTCTTCCCAAGAAAGGCCCCATTTCTTAGTTATGGCGAATCAAGGTTCATAAGGATAGCTCATTTGACTTTCTTAGATAAGGATTTTCATGTCGTTCCGGCTCCATCCATCTCTAAGTCCATCATTTCACTCAAGAAGAAGGTCATTACCCCTAGGGTTCACCACTTCAAGGTTTCACATTTACTTAGGAAAGCTAGACTTATGAAAGGGCACCATTTCTTAGTTCTTCCCACTTCACACATTCATGCATTCAAGACTTTAAGTAACAAGGAGGGACACTTTAGTCTACCAACCAAGTCACAACATTTTCATGTAAGGATACTTCATAATCCAACATCATTTCATATATAGAAGTCATACTTTAACTCACAATGCTATCCACTTTACATAGGATCATCACAAGATCACATAAAACTCATTCACATCATACCTTCACATATAGCTTCACATAAAACTTTCATATAGCTTCATATAGGACTTTACATATAGCCTCATATATATATAATCACACAACAATACAACAATACTCATACAATGCCCTTCATGGCCATAATCATAATTCCAAAGCAACAAGCAACACTTCCACCGAAGGTGGATCCAACCTAAAAAGCAATTATAGCACTATTAAGAGATCAAGCCATCTTACCATTCTCCATAATATCACAATAGAATAACATAGATAATAGTAGAATTTAACTATACAATACAAGCTAAACATAATCCAATAATCAACATAAGCACCGATTCACTATTTGCCCATTCAAGGCTCAAATCTCATATCCTTCAATTCAACATCAATTCTTCACAATTCAACATATATAATACCATATATGAACAGCTTATACCATACTAAACACAATTCTATAATCATTTACTTAAAATCAATACACCCATTTTATGGTGAAATTTAGAGAATTTGAGAAAAACATGGGTTCATGGGGATTTCTTTCTAAAAACCATTAATAATCATTAATAACAATATAAATCATCATTTAAAACTTTTTTTATGAAAGAACCCATGCTAGAATCGAAATTAGGACTTAGGGATTTTTGAAGAACTTTGAAAATACTTTGAATTAGCTCTTTGATTGAAAAAGGAATCAAAGATAAAGAGTCCCCATACCTTAACTAAGAATCCCCAAGAAATTTGAGAAAGAACCACCTTAAAATCGGCAAACTACTAGTTCTTGACCTTCTTCAATGGAGGATTGTAGAGAAAGATATTTGAGAGGAGGTGGGTTTCTTTCTTTATTCTAACTGGAGTGACTTAAATGAAAGAATTTTGGTCAAAAAGGGGCTATATAATTCCTAGGAAAGGCAAAGAATAATAGGAACTCAATTTAGGAAAAGAATTAAGGACCCACAAAGTTAAACTTAAAAGTGTTCACTAAACCCGTCTAAACTCGTCCTTTTGGACAGTGTTTCACTATTTCGGGCATAACTTTTTACTGCAAGGTCGGAATTGGGCAAACTTGGTGGCGTTGGAAAGAGGACTCAGAGACCTTTAATTGGATAGGTAAAGGTCCACCTAATTCATTTTGAACTAAAAAATATGACCATTTAAAGTTGACCCTTACAACTCACTAATTCAAATGACTAGTTTCCGGACGTCACGGTCATTTCTCATCATTTCATCAAGTTCTCAACTCCAAACTCACATGTCAGGCTCTAGTTTCACTAGTTCGTTTTTAGGGTTGTTACAATTTAGCCTCATCATAGCCGCGCATTCATGTTCGTTCGATTGAGAGCACTATTTAAGTCATCGGTATTGATCGGAACTGAGACTCAAATTTTGCAAAAGAACAGCCACATTCAACATACGAGAGGGAGCAAAAATTTCCGGACAGGTCAAAAATCATTTTTCAATTTAAAATAAAAGGAGCCACAAGCTCAAACATCCACAGAAATCAGTGTAATAACACAATAATAGCTCATGACCCAAATACACAAGCAAAACATAATTCACGAATAACACACAAAGGTGGGCCTCACCCCGCCACAAATAAAAACATTTGTCCTCAAATGCAAATAACACAGAATCCAAAAGTCAAAATAAAGTAAGACAGAGAGGGATTTAAAGATGGGATCCTATCTAATCAGTCGCTCCATCTGTCTGTGCTTCAGTGCCCGGCGTAACACCAAAAGGATAAGCTCCACTAGATCCAGCAACAGGTGCTAAAGAAGCCTGCACAACAACATATGTCATAATTGCTTCCATCTCGGTCAGGTCTTCATCTGCACCTCCCTTAGTCTCCTCATGCATCTATTCATCAGTCTCTGCTTCTGACTCTAGATCGGCTGTCTGCTCCGCTTTATCCCCATGACCAGTGGTGGTTTGAGGCATCTTAGGCACGTTTAGAATATCCACTATTCAAAAGACCATCGATGCATCGGTGGACTTCAGGTGGTCTACATCTTTCTACAACTCAACATTGGTAGGTTTTAAAGACGTCACCTCCTTTGTGGCCCCTTGGTTGTACTCACACACCGCTATCCTAGCCGCTAGGGCATCAATGGTAGTGATCAGAGGTATCACAACATCAACTAGGGCAATTTGGATCATGTCTGGAACAAAGTCCTTTAGACTGGCAGATCGATGATCAGTAGAAAGGGCCAGCTGTCCCATCTGGAGTAGGGAAGCCTAGGTAAGTAGAGGCCGGGAAACAAAAGCAACAACAGTGGGTCTGGGAGACTGTGCAACAGCAGAATAACCTGGAGTATTAGCAGAAGTAGCAGTGGTAATAGATATACCTGAAGGCCCATGGGCCATAGTAGGCAAAGGTGCCTCTGTAGGTTATGATATTATGTTTACTAACTCCACCGATGTTGCCTTCTTCCTTTCTGCTTGATCCTTAAGTTACTCGGTTTCAATCTTCCGAATATCAGTAGAGGCTGTGGGCTTCACTTCCACATCCTTCTTGGAATCTTGAGGTACACGAGCTTGTTTGCATAATTTTATGATCAATATTGGGAATGGAAGTGAGGTGTGTCTCTACCTTGCACGCATGAGTATCTCTGAAGCAATGACTGTACCCAAGTTTATCCGAGTCTCCTCTATGATGCAACCAAGGCAAGTTGCCTTGGCAAGGCGAAAGATCGACTCATTCTGGGATGGCATAATTGTACTGCTGATAAAACCGAACCAGAACCTTGTGTCTATGTTTAGTTCTTTCTTTTCAATCAGAACTCCTTCTGCCAAGCACTTCGGAGTCTTGTCTAAAATTAGTGGGGCTAGCCACTTTTTTATCTCATCCAGCTTCTTTGTTCTGATCAAGTGCTGCCAATGATCCCTAATAGTCGTGGATATGCCCAAGCCTGCGTTGATTACCCCACTATCACACTTAACCCTCCTACCTCTAACAACCACATAGTCCACCTCTTTGAAAGCTTCTGCTAGCTATTTTTTCTGGGGTATTAGTGCATTGTATGCACTTTAGAACTCTCGTACCAAGTTTGGAATATAAGGGCCATGGGGTTTAGTGAAGATTTGGAACTTGTGGTATCTCATACACTCTATTATCTCTATGTGCTTTTCTATAACCCCGTCTATGGACAAACGCATTTCCTCCAGAATTGTCCTCAGCATTTACTCGATTCATTGACTTAGGGGGAGGACATTGTACTGGATACGCTAATACCATTGCATGCTCTGGAACTGGAGGTGTAATAGTGGTAGGATGGGGAGTCCTGACCCTGGATGGATCATTCAGATTCTTAGTTCACCGCTCAGCCCTCTGTGCTATTAACATATCTTTCTCATTAGATGCCCCATATTCTCTTTCAGATTGGTTGGGATCATTTCTATAAAAGATGTCACTGTTAGTGCTTGCATTTGATAATTCAAGGGTCTTGTCTTTGCCCTTTCCTTTCCCACCAATTGTGGAAAGTTTAGCAACCTTGCTTTTTGATGCATTTCCATCCTCGTTGATTGTAATCCCCTTTGTTTTACCTTGGGGTGGCCTGCTTCTTCCTGCACCTTTAGATCTAGCCATTTCTGCAAAGAATTAGGAAGAAGTTAAAACAACTAAATCAAATTCATAGGGACACAATTGCAGAAAAGTTCACAGAAAATATCAGCGAATCACCAAGTTGTTTTGGCGAGCTAGGCCGAGCTTGCCAATAGGAGTTGTCTCAAAAATTTTAACAAGTCGGCGACAGGAACATCTTTTCGGCGAGTCACCACCTTCTTTCAGCCAGCAAGGTTTTATCCGCCAAAAGATACAGTGCAACTAAGGTTCAGGATGCCGGCAAAAGGCGATCAAGGAGACTTTCGGCGAGTCGCTGAATTCTTTTGGCGATCGAAGACTTCTCGCCGAAAGTTACATAATCATTATCATGAGTAGCATGAAATTAAAGGCAAGATGGGGTCATTAGGAGAACCGTCGAGTGGTTTGGTGACCTCAACCCAGCTAGTCAAATGGCCCAACGTGCCTATTTCCAACCTATCTTCTCGACTTCGACCCCGCAATCCCCGAAAACAAAATTAAACTATGCACTAGTTAAATTAAGCTTAACCATCCAAAATGCAAGCGCAACCACACAAAATTTAATCATTTCAACGTACAAGTATACGTGATTTCAAATATCAAGACAAAAATGGGCAAGTTTCTCAAATTAAAATAGGCATTTGAACAATCTAATCTTATCAGAGAGGCCAAGCACACGACAATACGATAATATCTTTTGCATACGAGAACTAATAAAAATTAGGTTCGGGGTTAATAAGACTAACCTTATTTGCTGATTAAAATGATGTTTGAAGTGCTAGGCGGCAATATAATCCATTTCAAAGCACAAATCGACGACCAAAATACTTGAAATGCAAAAGTATTGAAAATACTTACTAAGGGTGAATTTGCGATGTTTGAAATCAGGGAAAAGTGAAGACTTCCAAATTTCAAAACCTTTGGCCATCAATACCCATCTAGTTCACGTCCGTTTGGCGACGTTAGTCGCAACCGTTGATCAACTCAGCGACGCGCCGAGTTATTACTTACTTCGCCGAGTTTTACAAGACCTCCAGTCAAATTGAAGGGCTAAACAGTGGTCTTCATCAGGATCGCCGACCTAATTGGTGATACGTCTAATGGAACATTTTCTCGACAACCTGCACCTATCAACACTTTACACACTCAAACCTTCAACATCAACACACCATTATTTCTAAACAAAATTAAAGTATGTAGGGGTTTTGGGTTGCCTCCCAAACAATGCCTTAGTTTGCATTTACATAACAAATGAACCATCAACAAGCAAGACCCAACATATAACCTAACCCATATTCACAAAATCACACCCCAAGAATTGGGGTTTTAGCTACACATGTAAAAGAGATAGAAACTTTTACCAATATTAGTTTACATTCAAATGGGTATGAAGATTTAAGTCTCAAAACAAGCAAAGAGTGAAGAATCCACAAGACTCAAGTCCAAATTCTTAGAGTTGAAACCCTAGGAAACTTCAAGTTCTTTAAAACCCTCTCCAAACCTAATTAGAACTAAAAAGTCTATCTTAAAAATTATATATTAAAATTTTGATATTAAGCTACAACTCTCAACAAGTATTTATAGTTTTCAAAAATTTGTGTTGCAGCGGATCATTCGGCGTCGTTAGTCAATATCGCCGATCAACTCGGCGATCTGCCCTTTGGTAGGTTTCAGCGCCATCTTGCTTTATCCTTCTGTATTGTTGTGTTTTGGATCATTGGGCGACATAGTACTACTTCGCAGAACCGCTCGGCGACACACGACTACTTATTTTCACTGTCGATTTGATTATTTCTTTCAGGGCTCAGCACACTGGAACAAAAGACGAGGATAAGACCTTTTGGCGATTCATCGAATGGGTCGGTGATTCTCAGATCTTTATTTCTTCGTTCTTTCAGCTGCCTTTGTTCCTTTTTTGCCAAGCAGTATCCATGCTTTCCCTCAAACTCCAAATTCCTGAAACTTAAGAGTTTTCATCAGATATTGAGATAAAATATGCATTTGAGGACACTAGTTCTATCAAAATATATACCTAAATGAGTCCAATTTGTGGACTCATCACTCACATGCAATCATCTTCGGTCAACTTCATTAGCTCAAATAAAATCTCGTACATTCATTTGTTAATGTACTATTCGTCGTTTCTTTATTTTCCAGTTAGCTCATTTATTCTGCTTATCACAATACTCTTGTAGGAGAAATTTTTTTTTTATTAAAAATGATTGATATCTCTTTATTGATTTCAGGAAAAAAAATAAAGTTAAGGGTTGGGGCTAATAGAATTTTGTCTATATATTGGTGTGAAATAATAAAAGAATGTAACTATATAGTTCAAGGTAGTTCAAACTAAATTTCTGATGCCTTTAGGTGTCTTATTTTGATGGAAGTGATTTTCCATTTGTTAAAGTTGGATTAATTATGTGTGACCAGTATTTATAGACTTTCAAACCTCGTAAAATCCATATTTTTCCAGTACAACATGGATGTCCTGAGTTTGAAGATGGATAAATTTAGTGGATTCTTCAGAAATAAAGTGAAGGACCTTTAGGAAAGGGTTTAGAGATGCTCTGTAGTGGTCCTAGTACAGAGGATGCAATTGCTAAATTTCATGCTATATAACTATCTTTTGTGTATTATTGTCTCTCTTAGCAAAGATGAAGTATTGTTGTATTTTTTAAATACTGCTACGTTGAACTAGTTGCACAGATATATCATTCACTAGTGGGGATGGGGACGAAGGGTAGCAGTGTGGGCGCTTTGTGCTGTTTTTTTCATGTTGTAGAAGATTTTTTCCACTGCTTGAAATATGATAAGCTAATCCCATAATGGAATATTCTAAACTTCCAAAAGTCCAGCAAATTTTTGGACTTGTGTTGATTTTTTTGGGAGGGAGATGGTTAAGTGTCAAATTAAGATGAATTCATGTTGTGGCGCAATTAGCTAAATGAGTTAAAGTTGAAGTGTACTTGCTAGAGTTTCTCAAATACTTTGCTTCCTGAAGTGCATCTACTTGACTACTTGTAGGTTTTTTGAAGAACTATTTAATTTATTGACTTTAGTTTGCTATGAAATCACAAACTAGTTGTGCAGGACTATTGTGATGTAGATTAATTCTTATGTGCATCTTGGAAAGATTATTGCTAGTCTTGGCTCTCACATCTATGTGTTTTATATAGATTGTGGCTTCTTCTACTATCTTAAAATAGTAATTGACTATTGATCTTCCAAGGAAAATACTAGAAATTACGGTCCGGATTTTTATTGTTTTATCTTCATTCTTTGTATCTATATAGGTTACTCAAAACCTCCAAAACTGTTATTGTGCCTCTGTTGGATCATTAAAAAATGCTCAACATTGGAAGGAATTATACACACTAGATGGTATTTTTAAGGAACTTAGGTTTATGTTACTTTTTTTAGTGACAAATAAAGTCTTATTTTTTTGGTGCCTTCTCCTTTCATAATTTATATAACTATAATGCAAATACCTCCACCTTTCTCCGGTCACATAACCAAGTAGAACATTGCTTAGTTGCTTCACTATGTTGTTTGTTTTCTTCACACACATAATATAGGGTCGGTATAATAATAAATCTAACTTTATCTATCTTTATCCTCTCATCTCAAGCGTAGGTGATGCTAGCGTGCACGATGGAATTTATCCATGGCTGGAGGAATCGATTGGGGATGTGGAACCCTGCAAGAATCTGATAATTACTTGTGGATATCTAGAGACCCTCCGAGTTCACGAAAAAAGTGTATTGGAGGAATTTAGGAACAATTAAATGGCTGCAATACTACTCAGATGACAAAAGGGAATGCTAATGATGACAAAGCTATTGGAGTCCCCATGGGTTGGATTATTTTCAGGGAATATCAATGGTATGGCTCTAACTTCCATTAAACCTTAATTGATATAGGGTAATATATATTGTGCTTTAACTAGATAATAAAAGACTGATATTTCTATATGTACTAGTTTCACGGCACGTGCGTCGCACGTGTGTATCATATATATAGTATACAAAGTTGTAAAATAGAATTAATATTACTAAATTAAAGTTTTTTAGTAAATAATTATAATTTAAAGAACATAGGACAAGTGCTTTTAAATGATTATTACAGATTGTTATAGAGTTACTGGTATTTTCATATCAAAATGACCTGATATTATTGAAACATTTCAAAATACATTCAAAGTTTAAATATGGGGAAGAAAGTGACATTTCATTAGTAGTATTATTATTTACTTCACTCAATTTTGTAAACAAATCTAACCAATAAAATTTTAAAAAATATATCAATACAAAAAATGTCAGCAATAGTCTTTGCTCTTGAGGTTATGAACATAAATGATTGAAACCATTTAAGTTTAGTTTCTCTTAAATATTGATACTTCAAATTTGGTATGTGCATGACACTAATAAGGATTACCATAAATATTTAAAAAATTTATCTTTATACGTAATATATCTTTTACCAATTAATATTTGAGTAAGACAATCAAAGAGAGGTAATTCTACGAAAAAAAAATGTTACTTTATTGTTATAACGAATGATGGTTAAATTGAGGTTTGAGTGTATGTCAAATATTTAGGTTGACCAATTATTTGCTTTAGATATACATATATATTTTATTAGCATAATTTAATTTTAATAGATGAACAACATCACCTTTGGTGAAAAATATTTCATTTCTTTAAGTTTCTACCTTATCTTTGTAGAATTGTAGTCTTCTCCTTTTTCCTACCTCTTACATATCATATAGGTGTTGTCTAATGAAAGTATCTAGTATCTTATAGAAGTTGTATCATTATTTAAAATATTAAGCTTTTTCAATAATAAAAATTAGTAGATGAATAAAATTTAAAGTATTGTTTATAGAACATTTTATTTTATTTAAGATTATTTTATGATCAATCACTATTGTCTTATCTATTTTTATATAGCTAACAAGGAGTGTAACTTGTGACATAAAATTTTCTCAAATTAAAATGAACACAAAATAATAGGGGAAAAAATATGGAATGATACATAGCCAATGATGAAGGAAGATGAAAACATATGTTCATGCGATATTCACTATAGAGTTCCATTTGATTAAAATCTCTAGTCACCTACACTTTACTTTCTTTGTTCATTTTTACTTACATATCTATTAAAAATAATTATTATCATGTTTATATTATCATTTTATAAGTAAACATGAAAATATATTTTTGAAATAGCGGATTTAACATCATAACTAATGATCCAATGTACAACGTTCATGCTCGTTGTTTTAGCAAAATCAGAAAGAAACTACTTCATTTGATGGTAAAAAAATAAAAAATAAAAAACCAAAAAAGAAATATCTTACGTAAATCATGTGACTTTATTCATATTTGCATATTATTATTGTTTTTCCCACAACATTTCGTCACTATTAACTCATGGAAATTGTAAGAAGAAATAAGAGTGTGAATTTATGAATGAGTTGCTACAATTTGTTAACCAACTCTTTCATATGTGGTACCTCGAATTTCGTTGAATTTTGAACTTAATCAACTGTTGCAAATAACCCGGAGATATTTTAAGAAGAAGAAGAGTAGAAAACTTTAAAGTCGTAGTTTAAAAGTGAGAGGACACCCTCTATTTATAGCTAACAAATAGTGTATTAATAGGTGCTAATTGTTCCTTATTGGAAAAGTTACAACCTTTCGAAAAAGTAACTACTGATCGGAAAATCACAACCTTTTGCAAAAAGTCACAACTCATTGGAAAAGGCAGAACCCTTCGGAAAAGTTACAACCCTTTGAAAAAATTACAACCCTTCGAAAAAGTCACAACTCATCAAAAATGTCAAAACCCGTCAAAAAAGTGGCAACCCTTTGGAAAAGTCACATCTCTTTGAGAAAATCACAACCCTTTAATAAGAAAGGGTATCTAAATTTAATATAAAGAAATAATTTAATAAATAAATTAAGAATTTTTAATTGGGGGAATCATAGTAATTCAACATTAAGTTTAGGAGTTCATGCTTTTAAGGTAGTATAGGTAGTATAAATATAGATATTTCAGCAAAGAGCCTTTTAACAGTTCGTCTATTAAAAATTAAAAGGTTGGGTCATGTCATGCAAGGTGATGAGTCTTTTATTTGAGTGAGTTTCTTTTATGTTTTAGAACAACTTTATATTTGTGTTGTAAAGACAAACAAAATTGAAGAAAGTATATTACTTTGATGAGACTCCTGTAGAGTTTTTATACAGATAAAATAAACCAAATTAGCCTAAACTAACTCCTAGAAAGTAGGAACAAATAAATACAACTAATAAAAACTAACTAATACAAACTAAACCCTGAATAAATTGAACAAACCTAACCTAATCCTAATAGAATGGTGCTCACTAAAACAATATTACAATACAAGTAAAACAGTAATGCTAATGCGCTATTATGCGTAACTTGGGAAGAATTCACTGGAAAGTGGGTTTGGAAAAGAGTTTTTCTAGGTGGATCTACAAGTTGGTCAGCAAAGTGTATGTGTGTCAGCTTGACCTATCCATTGCGGACCTTGTTACGAACAAAGTGAATATCAACCTCAAGGTGCTTCATTTTGGTATGATGCATCGGATTCTCAACAATGTATATGACGCTAAGATTATCACAAAGTATCATTGGAGTAGGAAGGAGGGACATATGAAGTTGTTTGAGTAAGTGATTAACCCTATTCTCTTTAGACAAGGCACAAGCAAGTGCATGATATTCAGCCTCATTAAAGGAAAAAGAGATTTTAGGTTGTTTGCGAGAACATTAGGAAATGGGTGTCATTCCCAGATAAACAATGTAACCTAAGATAAAGCAGAGATCATTGATGTAACCTGCCCAATCAACATCAACATAGGTACAAAGAGCAGTAGATTTCAATTTGGAAATACGAATACCATATTGGAGTGCTTCTTTAAGGTATCATAAGATTTGCTTAACAGGCTTCCAGTGAAGCACAAAAGGAGAGTGTTGAGTTGAGTAAGCTTGTTGACTGAGTATGTGATGTCAGGTCAGGTAAATGAAAGGTACGAAGCTTACCAATCACACTTCTCCATTATTTGTCGTCTTTTTTAGGTGCACCATCAACAACTAGTAGGGTCTCGGACATGCTCATAGATGGCTGAATACCTATGCAATCTTGCATCTAAGTTCCTTGTAAAATAATATATACATACTTGGATTTATTAAGAAATGACACAGAAGCATTCATGTATACTTCAACAACCAAGAAATAGTATAATAAACCAAAGTACTTCAGAGAAAATTTGTTGGACAGAGAGGCAACAGTATGTTGAAAGAGTGTTTCATCTCAGCCACTTATTATGAGGTTATCCACATAGGTCAGAACATAAATAGTGACTCCCATATTGTGCAAAAAAAAAACAGAATTATCACACTTACATTTTGATCCCCATTCGAATCAAGGAACTAGTCAGTGCATCATATCCGACCTTAGGAGCTTGCCAAAGTATGTAGATTGCCTTATTCGGATGGAAGACATAATTGGGATTATTTGTTTATTCATATACAGGAGGTTGACACATATAGGTGTCTTCTTGAATCTTACTTTGAATAAAATCGTTTTTGGTGTCTATTTGGTAGTCGCCAATTCATCTGTACACCAAGTGTGAGAATTATTGGAATTGTTGTTGGTTTAACAACACGATTGAATGTTTTCTAAAAATCAACTATGGGCCTTACATTGAACCTTTTGCAACTAAACATGTTTTGTACGTATCAATGGAGCCATCACCCTTGGTTTTAATTCCAAATAACCACTTACAAGGGACAATTTTGGGCTTGGACTGGTGGAACCAAGTCCCAAGTCTAGTTCTGTATTACAACAACAACAACAACATACCCAGTGGAATCCCACTAGGTGGGGTCTGGGGAGGGTAGGGTGTACACAGACCTTACCACTACCTCGTGGAGGTAGAGAGGCTGTTTCCGGGAGACCCTCAGCTCAAGAACATCAAATCTAAGTGACAGGAGAGCTATATATAAAACATAACAACCAATCCAAAAGATAGTGTATAATCAACAAATGATACAATAACATCAAGAAAGAAATGTGAGGAGTGAAACGCAGTAAACAGCAATATGGCTAGGATTACTCCAAACGCTAAACAGCCCATACCCTCGCGAGGGACGGCAACACGCTAACCCTACTAACCTTCCACCTTAATACGCAACCTCCACTCCTTCCTATCTAGAGTCATGTCCTCGGTAATGTGAAGCCTAGCCAAGTCTTGTCTAATCACCTCTTCCCAATACTTCTTGGGCCTACCTCTACCCCTCCGCGTACCCTCTACCACCATTTCCTCGCACCTCCTCTCTGTATTAATACATCAAATTCAACCTTCATTGCATCTATCCAATATTGAAATTCTTTTGCTTATCTCTTGGTTACGGGGATAGAGGGTGCAGGCTACCTTATTAGGGGATGCACTTAACAATTATTGTTACTTAAAGATATTGTTTTGCGACCTCATTACAAAATTACGTTGTTCTATGAGTTGAATGAAAGCAATATGTTCATATGGGGGAGGTAAACTAAGACATAGTGGTGGTAGTGAAGATGATGAGGGTGATAAATGCCAATAGCATGATTATTTGGTTAACTGCAATTTATGGAGATTGGACAAGTAGATGGGACATGTGGTTGGCTCTTGAAAACAAAATGGGGTTGAGGGTGAGTAAAATGGTGTAGAATATACCTATCAAAAGAAGGAGATGATGAACTAATGGAGGTATTACCTTGTTCCTGAGTTATGGAGTGATCGCCCTTTGGGTAGTTCTCCTGTGTGACACGAATTGAGCATGTGTCTCGGAATGTATCAGGCCATAGTGGAATAGTGTGGGGAATCTTAATGTTAGTAGTATCAAGTTTTATTGCTGGATGAGAGAAAAGGTTAGACTAATTTTGAGAAGAATTGTTTTCCCACGTTAAAGAAGAATTTTTTTGTTTCAAGCGAGAAAACATACTATCAAATGGAAAAACATCTTAAAAAATTCTGACATCTCAAAAGAAAAAAATTTGGAACTTGTAGGGTCAAAACATTGATAGGAATGAGAAGTAACGAAGAAACCTAGTAGACATGATGTTCAAAGTGTGGTTTTAACTTATTTTGGGCATATGGTTGAAGCCATGGGTAGAACAAAAACCATAGAGATGTCTTTAAACAACGTCTGAATTATAATGTAAAGACAATTGAACTACTAATTGTCTATGAAGGCTCTAAAACAAAGAGGTATGTCGGGACAGGACCCCCGATCATCCTAACAACTGAAAACTAGAAAGAAAATGATAAGAAAGTCCTCCGGATTGCAAGAAGGCACACCAACTTACTCTGAGTGCTCAACCTGATCAACGAGGCGCTGCATGCTGATCCCGATTACCTGTGTTTGCATCATAATACGATGCAAGCCAACTGGCATCAATACATTGAATGTACGAGTATGCGAGTTGGAAAGCTAAACATAACATAGGCTTGAAAAGATTCTAAAAGAAACACTTACCTTATCTCTTCGCAACTCATGAATAACTTAACTCAAAATAAAGTAATGAAACACATGCAATATATGAAAAGCTTTATAAAACAGTAAAACCAACTTAGTTCATTAGTGAAAATGCAATCACAAACTCAACTTTACTCATATAATAAAGTAATATATAAAGTAATATAGTTTTTGTGGAAGTTTCTCTAACCAACAACCACTACTATGAGCCTAAGTGGTGATACAACGTCTTTCCCACACTGCCAGAAATGTCCTATACTTTGTCGTCATATAGAACGCTTAGCTTAGTGGATCCACTAGTATATGCTAAAAGCATCTTAAGGAGTCATCTAAAAAGTATGATCATTTGCTACCCATGAAGCCTACATGGTTTATGGAGACTTGAGTTAATATGAACTCGCATCCCCATATCGGTGCTCAATACTACTCCCAATTTATACTTAGCTCATATGTTTTTAAAACAAACTTCTTTATTTGGTTTGAGATAATTACTCAAGACTTAGCTTAAAAGATCTCTTGGAATCGATGTTCCCTTTCTTTATCAAATGTGAAAATATTTTTAAACTCTTGGGAATATTTTTGAGCACAACTCTTTACTCCTTGCTTAACTTGAAACTTAAGTCTTAAAACAAAGTTAAAACGTTCGTGAAAGACATTTGAAACTTTATATACTTTTCTTAACTTGACTAATACCTTCACTTGACTTGACTCTTAACCTTCCTTGGAATGAAGTATGGATTCAAGGATTGTGATTGGTGATAGGAAATATCCCATGATGTTTAGGAGTGTTTTTAGATAGTAAAACATGGGTAAAGATCGCGAAATCACCATCTTGGAACAAGTCCGCGACATGGAGTTGCATTAAAATATTTCTTTGTGAAATTAAATTTTGAGACAGAGGAGTCCGCGTCCTAATCGAGATGTGGAGCTAGTTTTTGTTCACTGGGGGAGAAAGTCCGCGTCGCTGACTTGCGTGCCAAATCCCACTCGACTTTTCCCCTCTTCGTTTTCCAACCCCAATTCACCTAATCTCGACTATTGTTCTGAAATTCATTTTAGATTCGTACACCCAGCATATGTACTCAAGAACCTAACTCAAAACAACTCTAAAACTCAACGTAAAGATCTCAGAAACTCCTCAATTCAGCCCAATTCAAGAACGACATTCAAACTCAAGAATACATATCAAGAACATCAACTTTCAAACTCTTTTAGGACTAATATAATTGAAGTAAGTATACTTGGCGTGTGGCTGAATGAACCCAACTCTATGAAAGAATCAAATACCTTGTAGGATCAACTCCTTGGGGAAATCCAAAACCAAAATCAATCGTTCTTGGCGAATCTTGCTTTGCCTCTTCTCCTTTCTCTTGCGTTCTTTCTCCAAAAAACCTTACTCTAATTTTCAAAAACGTAAACTGACTAAGTTCAGTTTAGACCCCTAATTAATTACCAAAAATGAATTAAAATAAAAGGGTAAGGAAAAGACCAAACTAACCTCCTAAAAAAATCCGGTTTTTAGAGTTTCCTTATTCCAACTGCCACACTTCAAAAGGGCATCACTTACTCATACAAACTCGGAATCGCTCAAACTCAGTGGCGTTGGAAAGGTTATTCCAAGAGATTTCTAACCATATCTAGAAATAAATCTAAAGGATCCTGAGATAGGAGGTATGGCTGTTTGATGTTGACTAAAACTCAACTTATTCTAACTTAACAAAATTTTTCAGATTTTCATTCTTTCCAAAAATGGCTATTTCCAATTATTAGCTTCTTCCTAGTTATTTCAAATTGTGAGATGTTACAATATCTCCCCCTTGGGAAGATTTTTCCTCGAATGAGATTACCCTTACTAGGTTAAGGATTGTTACATAAAGTTCAAACACCCAACAAGCAAATGCAAACAAACAACATACTCACTCATAATTTAAAGAGTACTAAGAAAAGATTTAGTACCTTGGTCTGCACTTCCTCCAGAGTCAAAGAGATGTGGATATATCTTCTTCGTATCCTCCTCAGCCTCCCAAGTAGCTTTCTCAACAAATTGGTTCCTCCAAAGGACTTTGACTGATGCTACCTCTTCTGTTCTCAACTTGCCAACTTGGTGTTCTAGAATCTGAATCTGAATCTCTTCATAAGATAAACTATCCTTGATCCCAATATCATCAGTTTGTATGATCAATGAAGGATCGCCCATACACTTTTTCAACATGGAGATGTGGAAAACCGGATGAATCGTGGCTAACTCTTGTAATAGCTCCAACTCATAAGCTACTTTGCCAATTCTCTTGGTTATTCGATAAGGTCCAATATACCGCGGCTAAGCTTCCCCTTCTTACCAAATCTCAAAACACCCTTCATGGGTGAAACTTTATGATATGCCCAATCATCTACTTCAAACTCTAACTCCCTTCTCCTAACATCAGTGTAGGATTTCTGACAACTCTGTGCCATTTTTAGCCTCTCTTGAATCACTTTCACCTTCTCCATCGGTTGATGCACTAAATTTGGTCCTACAAACCCAGATTCACCAACTTCAAACCATCCAATAGGAGATCTGCATCTTATCCCATAAAAAGCTTCATAAGGAGCCATTTGGATGCTAGAGTTCTAACTATTGTTGTAAGCGAATTCGATGAGAGGTAGGTGATCATCCGAATTACCTTTGAAATCAATCACACAAGCCCTCAACATATCCTCTAAGGTCTGAACGGTGCTCTCTGCTTCACCTTTGAACCCAAGCCTTTCTAGAAACACTTCCAAAATTGTGTAGTAAATTGCACACCTCTGTCTAAAATAATAGAGGCCGAAACCCCATGATGTCTTGCCACTTCTTGAATATATAACTTTGCATAATCTTCTGCTGAAGGGGTAGTCTTTACCGGCTAAAAGTGGGCTGATTTTGTAATTCTGTCGACAATCACCCAAGTAGAATCTTGCTTCCTGCGAGACCTTGGTAAACCTGTGATGAAATCAATGCTTATCATCTCCCACATCCATTCCAGAAGTTCTATATTCCAAGCCAAACCATCGGGCCTTTGATGCTCCACATTAATTTGTTGGAAATTCGAACACTTAGCAACAAACTCTACAATGCCCTTCTTCAAGCTACTCCACCAATAAACTTCTCTCAAATCACGATACATCTTTGTGGAAGCTAGATGACTGGAATATCTGGAGCTATGAGCTTCCTCCGTGATACTCTCTTGGAGTCCATCCACCATTGGTACACACAATCTACCTTGATATCTCAATACACCATCTCCCCCTTGTTCAAAAGTAAATACTTTTTGCTTATGAACATTTGCCTTCAATTCAAGCAAAATGGGATCTTGGTCTTGCTTCTCTTTCACATCTGACACTAATGAAGATTCAACCCCGTTCATCACCACTACTCTTCCTTCTGTGTAATCCATTAGTCCGACTCCTAAGCGAACAAGTCTATGCACATCCTTCGCTAACTCTCTTTTTTCTTCCTCAACATGAGAGGTACTACCCATAGACAACCTGCTCACAGCATCAACAATAACATTAGCCTTACCTAGGTGGTAAAGAATACTCATGTCATAATCCTTGAGTAATTCTAACCACCTCCTTTGTCTATGATTAAGCTTTTTCTGAGTGAACACATATTGAAGACTCTTGTGATCAATGAATACATCAACATGAACACCATACAAATAATGACGCCATATCTTCAAAGCAAATACTATCACAGCCAACTCTAAGTCATAGGTTGGGTAGTTCTTCTCATAACCTTTCAACTGTCTGGAGGCATAAGTTATAACCTTGCCATTATGCATTAATACACAACCCAAACCAACTGAGATGCATCACAATACACCACAAAAGCTTGAGTACCTTCCGATAAGGTCAAAATTGGGGCAGTAGTCAACCTCTTTTTTAACTCCTGAAATCTTTTCTCACAAGCTTCAGACCATTGAAACTTCACTATTTTCTGAATTAAATTGGTCAAAGGGGACGAAATAGATGAGAACCCCTCTACAAACCTTCTATGATAACCAGCCAAGCCCAAGAAACTCCTAATATCAGTTAGAGATATGAGTCTAGGCAAACTCTGCACTGCTTCTATCTTTTGGGTATCAACTCTAATTCCATCACCGAAAACTATGTGACCCAAGAATGCCACAGACTTAAGCCAAAAGTGGCATTTAGAGAACTTAGCATATAACTCCTTCTCTTTCGAAGTCTAAAGAGCTATTTTGAGACGGCTAGCATGATCTTCTTCATTTCTTGAATAGATTAGTATGTCATCAATAAAGACGATAACAAACATATATAAATAAGGTTTGAAAACTATATTCATAAGGTCCAAGAACCTTGCAGGTGCATTAGTCAAACCGAACGACATGACCAGAAACTAATAATGACCATAACGGGTCCTAAATGATGTCTTGGGAATATCACATTCCCTTACTTTCAACTGATGGAAGCCAGATCTGAGGTCAATCTTAGAAAAAGAAGAAGCAGCCTGAAGCTAATCAAAAAGATCATCGATTTGAGGAAGAGGATACTTGTTCTTGATGGTAACCTTATTCAATTGACGGTAATCTATACACATCCTAAGGTAACCATCTTTCTTTCTCACAAACAAGACCGGAGTACCCCAAGATGAGGCACTTTGTCGAATAAAGCCCTTATCTAAGAGATCTTTCAACTGCTCTTTAAGCTCTTTCAACTTTACTAAAGCCATTTGTATGGCGGAATAGATATAGGATGAGTATCTGGAAGAACATCTATACCGAAGTCTATCTCTCTCTCAAGAGGGACTTCGAGTAGATCATTTGGAAAGACTTCTGGCAACTCTTTTACTATAGGAACTGATTGAATATGAGGTATCTCAACACTTGAGTCATTAACTCGGACTAAGTGATAGACACAACCCTTAGAAACTAACTTTCTTGCCTTAAGGTACGAAATGAAACGACCATTAGGCGTTGTTGTACTACTTTTCCACTTTAATACTGGCTCATTAAGAACTTAGAACTTAACAACTCGAGTTCTACAATCAATGGAGGCATAATAGGAATGAAGCCAGCCCATACCCAGAATGACATCAAAATGTACCATGTCTATCTCAATTAAATCAGCCATGGTGTCTTTGTGATTGATGGAAATGACACAATCACAATATACTCTCTCACCTAGAATAGACTCCCCAACAGGTGTAGAAACTGAAGAGGGTTCACAAAGTGTCTTAGGAAGAACATCAAACTTATTTGCAACATAAGGGTTTACAAAAGACAAACTTTCTCCTGGGTCTAGTAAAGCATTAACATCAAAAGCAAAGACTTTGATCATACCACTAACAACATCTGGAGAGTTCTCTTGCTCTTGGAGATTAGTGATCGAATAAAGACGGTTCGTTCCTCCGCCAGTACCTGATATAGCTCCTCTAGGTGCAGCCCTGTCTGGTGGAGCAACTGATTATGATTGGGCTCTATTGTCTGGATTTCCACTACCTTGCTTGTTCTTAGGGCACTCTTTCGTGAAGTGACTCTCTTGCCCACACTTGAAGCAACATGTCTGGTCATAACGACTCTTACCTGTGTGGGTTCTACCACACCTAACACATGCAAGAGCCCAGTTACCTCCTTGTGCCACACTACCTCGAGACTGTGCAGGTCTAGCTCTGAAGTCTTGCGAATTATGACAATTATGCTCACCGCTATTTTTGGGTGCAGATTCACTAGTAGATTATGGAGCATGTCCCTTTTGCTTCTGCCGAAAGGACAAACGGTTCACACTACCCTTCTGCTGCCCGAACTCATTCCCTAACTTAGATTTCTTATTTTTGAATTCTTCCCTATCTCTCAGCTTCTCTTCTTCAACCTGTTGCACATATACCATCAACCGTGATATATCCATGTCCCCAATTAGCATTGCTGCCCTACCCTCTTTGCTTGATAGATGGGACAACCCAGCAACAAACAGACTCGTTCTACTCATCATATCCGCAACCATCTCCATAACATAATGGGATAGTTGGGTGAACTTCAACCCATACATATGAACATTAAATGAATCCTTCTTAAGGGTAAGAAATTGTCGTGCCTTAGCCTCTTTGAGTTCTCGGGGAAAGAAACGCCTCAAGAAGGCCTCCTCAAAACAATCCCAACTCGCAGGTGGTGCATCCTCGTATCTACCCTCTTTTAACTGATCAAACCAAGTCCTAGCAACACTCTTCAATTGATATGCAGCTAGTTCAACTCGATTAGTATTGGAAACAAGAATAATCTCAAATACCTTCTTCAGTTCCTCAATAAAATTCTCTGGATCCTCTATAGTGCCTAAACCTGTGAAACTTGGAGGATTCATCCTTAAGAACTCACGGATCCTCGAAGTGTCAGCTACTTCTTGTCGATTCCCTCTCTACTGCCCAGCTTGGTTGGTCACAACTTGGCTCAAAATTCGGATAGCATCACGAAACTCAGCATTTGTAACTTCCCCTTGCGGTTGCACTTCAGGTGCATTTGGTAACTCTTGCTCCTCCACATTACGCCTAGAAGGGCGACCTCTAACAGCTCTTTGTAGAGGCATGATTATCTGAAAACACGCACAAACATTAATTAGAAGGAAACTTTTTAAAAATCCAATTCTAACACATGAAAATGAGTGTGAAAGAACTGAGAAATATTCCTATGTGTTACAGGCTCCTAATTATACATGTGGCGCGCTTCACACCAATAACTTGGATTCTACAGACAAGGCTTCATAAACTCCCTAGGACTCTTGAATTCTGTGCTCTGATAACAAGTTTGTCACGGCCGATCCTACTCTCTGGACGTGGCCGGCACGCGAGAACCATTGCTAACCCCAAGCAAACCTTCCTAGGCTTACTGACTCAGTGGAAGACTTAACTTAACAAGATAATCTCAAAACAAAACTTTGAATAGATACAAAACTTAGCCAAAACGGCAATTGAAGTCTTTAACCAACATCTAAATGATAATGTAAAGACAATTGAACTACTAACTGTCTATGAAGCCTCTAAAACAAAGAGGGATGTCGGGACAGGACCCCAGTCATCCTAACAACTGAAAACTAGAAAGCAAATGATAAGATAGTTCTCCGGAATGAAAGGAGGCTCACCAACTTACTCTGAGTGCTCAACTTGATCAACGAGGCATTGCGTGTTGATCCTGGTTACCTGTGTTTGCATCATTATACGATGCAGGCCAACTAGCATTATTACATTAAATGTACGAGTATGTGAGTTGGAAAGCTAAACATAACATAGGCTTGAAAAGATTCTGAAAAAACACTTACCTTGGCTCTTCTCAACTCATGAATAGCTTAACTTAAAATAAAGCAATGAAACACATGCAATAAATGAAAAGCTTTATTAAACAGTAAAACCAACTTAGTTCGTTAATGAAAATGCAATAACAAACTCAACTTTACTCATCGAATAAAGTAATATAGTTTATGTGGGAGTTTCACTAATCGGCAACCATCACTATGAGCCTAAGTGGTGATACAATGTCTTTCCCACACTGCCAGAAATATCCTATACGTTGTCGTCTTATAGAACGCTTAACTTAGTGGATCCACTAGTCTATGCTAAAAGCATCTTAAGGAGTCATCTAAAAAGTATGATCATTTACTACCCATGATGGCTACATGACTTATGGAGACTTGAGTTAATATGAACTCGCATCCCCATATCGGTGCTCAATACTACTCCCAAAAATATACTTAGCTCATATGTTTTTAAAATAAACTTCTTTCTGTGGTTTGAGAAAATTACTCAAGACTTACCTTAAAAGCTCTCTTGGAATCGATGTTCCCTTTTTTTCTCAAATGTGAAAACATTTTTAAACTCTTGGGAATACTTAGTTCCCTTATAGCTTTTTAAGAAATGAACTCAACTCATTACTCTTTGCTTAACTTGAAACTTAAATTTTAGAACAAAGTTAAAACATTTGTGAAAGACTTTTGAAACTTTACAAACTTTTCTTAACTTGACTCATAACTTCACTTCACTTTCCTTGACTCTTAACTTTCCTTGAATGGAAGTATGGATTAAAGTATTATGATTGGTGATAGGAAAGATCCCATGATGTTTAGGAGTTTTTTTAGATAGCAAAACATGAGTAAAGAGCACGAAATCACCGTCTTGGAACAAGTCCGCGGCGTGGAGTTGCATTAAAATATTTGTTCGCAAAATTAAATTTTGAGACAGAGGAGTCCGCGTCCTTATCGCGACGCGGAGCTAATTTTTGTTCACTGGGGGAGCAAGTCCACGACGTGGACTTGTGTGCAAAATCGCACTCGACTTTTCCCCTCTTGATTTTCCTGCCCCAATTCGCCTAATCTCGACTATTGTTCTGAAATTCATTTTAGATTCCGACACCCAGAATACGTACTCAAGAATCTAACTCAAACAACTCGAAAAATCAAAAAGATCTCAAAAACACATCAATTCAGCCCAATTCAAGAACAACATTCAAATTCAAGAATACATAACAAGAACATTGACTTTCAAACTCTTTTAGGACGAATATCATTGAAATAAGCATGTTTGGCACATGGGTGAACGAACCCAATGCTATGAAAGACTCACATACCTTGTAGGATCAATTCCTTGGCGAAATTCATAACCAAAATCGATTGTTCTTCGCGAATCTTGCTTTTCCTCTTCTCCTTTCTCTTGCATTCTTTTTCCAAAAAACCCTAACTCTATTTTTCAAAACATAAACTGACTAAGTTCAGTTTAGACTCCTAATTAATTAACAAAAACGAATTAAAATAAAAGGGTAAGGAAAAGACCAAACTACCCTTCTAAAAAAATCCAGTTTTTAGACTTTCCGTATTCCAACAGCCAACTTCCAAAGGGGATAACTTACTCATAAAAACTCGGAATTGCGCAAACTCAGCAGCATTGGAAAAGTTTTTCCAACCATTTCTGGAAATACACATAAATCATTCTGAGGTAGGAGTTATGGCCATTTGAAGTTGACCAAAACTCAACTTATTCTAACTTAACAAACTTTTCCAGATTTTCATTCTTTCCAAAAATGGCTATTTCCAATTATTAACTTCTTCCTATTTATTTCAAATTGTGTGATGTTACAGTATGACATTGGAATGAAGGTATGGGTCTATCATTTGATATTCTCCTCCTCCAACTAAAGGGTGGGTATTTTTTTATCAAAATGTTTTTCAAGCACTGGATGTAAGGTGTGAAATTTTTTTTAGCTTCAATTTTGTTTTTTCATTGTGTATAACCAGATGTACTTGCTATACTAATTAACAAAATACAATAATAACATTTTTTTTATCAGTTTAGAGTACCAGGGGGGTCCCCATATATCAAGGTAAAGTGTTTCTAACGAAGATTTGTGGGACACTATGTTTGAAGAAAATGGAAATCTATGGGCTTTATTGTAGAAACAAGTATTACAATAAGTGAAATTGTCTTTCAAAGTATAAGAAATACTTAAATTATTGAGAATGTAAAATAAAACTTGAGAATGAGGGTGGCCCAATCCTCGATTTTACAAAGGTAAGGAAGGGCTGGTAGAAACATTGATCTTTGGGTAGAACAATATATATCAATTAATTTACAATTTGAGATTTTTATTTGACGTCTAAAAGTATATATCCATGTTCTATCTCTTTGATTACAATTTTTCATGAATACATGTTAGATTTAACTAAAGTTTGATATAACAAAAACATAAGGATGATTGCCAAACAAAAATGTCCCTTTTCTTGATCTGTAATTCATATATATGAAAAAAATATTTGACTTAGCTAACTTTAACTTGCTAATTATCCTTTATAATGATAGTTTTTAAAAAAATACCAAAAATAGTGACACATGGTGTTTTATATCAAATTGCTAAATATTATATATGTATTTGTTAATTTAAAACTACAGAAGATGTTAAAACTCAATCTTAATTGAATTGAGAAACATTCACTTTTTTCTGCTGGATGATAGTCGATGAACTCATAGTTTAATTTACAAATATATACTAACAACATAAAAGACAATGCTCTCGGGTCATGACAACACCACATTGATTTAATTAAAACCATAAAAGACCCATAAGCCCCTAAAATAACTACCAACCCATGGACCACGAGACCACGAATGATAGACCGTGGATGTACCTACGGTCCATCTTAGTCAAACGTCGTTCGCTGTTAGAGACTGTTGGTCCAAACAACGACAACTTGACCAGGGTGCGTGAATCCACCTACGGTCCATAGGTCCCACCGTGGTCCAAGCCTGGACCATTTTCAATGGGTCAATCCACGGACCACCTAAGGTCTGTGGCCCATACCACGAGCCATGGTTGGCCTTTCGTGGATGACACCTAGAAGGTCTGAAAAGCTAAGTTGTCATGATCCCTCTTTAAAATCTGGGATGTTAAAGATTATTTGCTTTAATTAGCTTATGGGTATTGTTGTTTACTTATTTAAATGCTGATATGGAGTGGGTCTAATTGTTAGTTTTATATTAATCTATGAATTATAGTTGCAAATACAATTCTAACTTAGTGTTCTAGGCTTGCTTGAGAAAGCGGTTTAGAACTAAGGTTTTGGATTGATGATTGTAGTTATTGGGTTGTTGTGGGTCAGATCGAGAGAGTGAATCCTAAACTCAATTATACCTATCTAGCGCGATAGAGTAGATAAATTGAGGTATTGGGCAATTTATTGTGTTAAACTTGTCGAGGTTCTAGAGAACTCGCTTGAATCATAATAGTTGTTTGAGAGAAAGCTATTGCACTATAGTCTAGTCAACCCACTCAGATTCAGCAATTATTAGTAAATTCCAATTACCCATAGAGAGAAATTAGCCTACAATTGATCACATCCCCAAGAATTCCTCTTAACTTATTGATTCCACTATTTTCAAAATTGTTGTAGTTCTTAATTGACAATCCAATCTCCCATTTGACATTTGTATCACCCCTTTTACATAATTAATTGTTTTGATAATTTCTATTCATATAACCGATTAGACCACATTTATAACTTTGTAATTGAATTCGAACTTGTACCTCTCCATGTGGGTTGGACGCCAAGTGTTCGTTATGTTTTATACTAGATTATGATCACCTACACCTAGTATTGGATGAGGTGCAGTTGAGCGTTTTGCATCGAACCCTACATTTTATTAGAATATAGTCACGAGTATGAGTTAGTAGAAAAATGTAACAAGTATGATAACAATACATAAAACAAGAAATCATGCTAAAAGAACTTTTTGTGACATTCAATGACCAAATGAAAACATGAGGAAAATGAGTTACAAAACATAAGTCATAAAACATGGTCAATGCAAGCTAACATCAACGAATCATTGTGAGATACTGCTTGAAGAAACCTTAGTTCTTTATTGTAGGACATTTACCTTTAACTGACATATAGACCATGTGAGTTAATAACATGGAATCCGGTATGTACCCCACACCGTAAAGGGGTGCCCTGCTTGCCAAGTAAGACCATGAACATCTAGCTTTGGTGGAACCACAAGCTAATTTGTATGAAAGACAACATCCTATGGTGGCACATAGTTATGAGATACAGAAATTACTACTTTAATCCTGACCTCTACTAATAGGAGAGCTTCCATCTCAATATCCCCTCGGTGCTAAGAGTAAATCCCGCAGAATAGTCATTATTACATACTTGTCTTCATTATTCATTGAAGGTCGCGTCATATTTCCAATCCAAGCTAAGTCATATATCATCCATGAAAAGGTAGAATTAACCAACCAACCCAAGCAAGGTTTCCTTAGAATAGCTCATGAAATCTCGACTCAAAGTTTTGTTGAGAAAACCTTTCTACTCTAAGAATCCTATGTGAGAAAGCCTTTCACAATCTTGTTTTCATGTCTATATGAGAAACTCTTTCAGGACACAACAATAACAACATGGATTCTTTACTCTCACATCAAATCTTAAATCATTTTAATCCATTTCATAACAACATGCATATCTTCATAAATTCCTCTTTCGTGACTCTAAACCTACATTATATCATCATCACTTTGAAAACATGGGGTATGCATGGGTTCATGGGAATTCATCTTTAAAACAAGGAATTATCTCAATTCATGCATAATAGTTCATAAAACAAACAAATAAATCAACATTGAAAGGAACCCATGACATGGAAGAAAACCCTCACTTCAATTGGAGATTTCTAACTTCGAAATTGAAAATTTTAGGAACTCTATTGAGGGAAGGGCTCCATAGATGAAGATTATCATACCTAAATGTCAAAAAAAACTTGACTTCAATAGTGGAATTGGAAACTTAGCTTGAAACCCTAGCTTCTTCTTTCAAACTTCTAGAGAGAGAAATATTAGAGAGAAAGATTTGTTCTTCTTTTGAGAATTTGAGAGAATGCATTGACTTAGGAGACTTTGGGGGTTAGAACGTTTATATAGGCTTCTAATACAGTGTAAAACGACATAGTATTAGGCTAGAATAATTTCGAAAGACCCAATATCCCACATAAAATAACTGACGAGTCCCATCAACGGCACGACCTACAGTCCGTTAGTCAAACCACAGACTGTACTGGTGGAAAGTCGGTGGAGTTTAGAGACTCTAAAATAGGACCCCCAATGACGGACCCACAAATGGCACGTGGTAAACCTACATGCCGTACATGCCCAGTTGTATGTCTCACTTTTGACTCTAAAATCTCTCTAAGTCTGGGAAGCACCTACAAAAGCTACCTACGACTGATACATAGGTAGACAAACTGTCCTGGTGAACCAGAAGAGTACTGGAACTTGATAAATTTAAAGAATCTGGACTTTCCATCCATGGATCTAACCTAAGGACCGTGTGTCAATCCATAGGTCGTGGGTGGCTCCGTTGGAACTAGCACAAGATCTTGAAAATACTGCATTTTCTACCTTTTCAAATCCGAGGTGTTACATTATCTCCCACTTGGGAAATATTCATCCTCGAATGAGATTCAATACATAATAAGAAAGCTAGAAACTTAATCTAATAGCCCAACATGAATGAAATAACATAAATGCACATATTCAAGGAGGAAAGATCATATAATGAACTCTATATGCAACTCATACTCAATTTCACATAAACAAGTAGGAATCAATCAACTTAACTCATTTTTCTCAAAATTTATGTTTTTCATGATACATGCATTGTCACACCCCTTTTTGCGCACGACGGCGGGCGGGTTTTTCCATTTTAAGTGACGTTATGATTAAGGGATCATTTTATTTTTCAGAGTCGCCACTTGGAATTGAGTTATGGTGTTCCAAGTCACCTTTTTGTTTAATCCCTAATCATAAGGAAATGACTCTTCATTTGGTCTGCGAATCAGAAATTCGGGTAAGGAATTTTGTTGACCGTAGGGAAGGTATTAGGCATCCCTCGAATCTCATGGTTCTAGCACGGTCGCTTTTATTGACTTATACTTATCTTGATATATATATTTTTTTTGATAATTTGTGTCTATATGTCATGGTTTGCTTATTTTTAATTGTTGAATTTTTATTAGTCTTAAACCGGATGCATAACTGCATTCTCGGTCTTGACATTTGGAGACATAACTGTCTTCTTTGCATCACACCTAATAATCTGTTTTTTTTTAAAGTCTCTACTTTAGATTAATAAAATTTAATTATATTATTGGACAAGGTGCATCACTGCATCCTTGATTTTTTTTATGTCTCCAAAAAGATGCGCAACCGCATTCTTAATCGAAACAAATATTTTTTAATATTTCTAAAACTCATCTAGTCATTAAAAAAACAAATATTTTTTCCTTTATACATAAAACTAAATAAAGTAAAATGAATCTAAATGCCTAAGATACAATATAAAATTTTGGATTATTTTGTATTATTTCTTTTTAATTATTTATTTGCTCTTAAATTTAATATTAAAATTAGACATACACATATTATATATTTTATTTTTTTTATCTTAAAGTTAATGAAAAAAAATTAGGCATACACATTTTGCTCAAACAAAACAACAACGAATTGTAAAAAAATAAAACACATTTTTTATGAAATAAAACAACAATAATTTATTTATTTATTTTTTAGCCTAACTATATCTACTTTATCATTATCATCTAAATGAAGACAAGAGCAATGTTACGACCATTCATCTTTAAGAGAATACAACTAACAAATAAATAAAAAAAATCATCGATTAAAGCTACCTTATTCGTGAAATAGAGATATAACAACTAACACATTAATCATTCCAATCGAATTCATGAAGAAAACAAAATATAAAAAGAACTTGTCATAAAATTAAATCAAATTCCATAAATAAAAAAAATAGAAAGGTAAGGTAAAGTGGATACCGCAAAATCCTAACCGAAGCTCAATTAGAATACCCACAAATTTTATAGGTATGTGTGGTGGTATATGTATGGTATTTATATGAAAATAATAATGAGAAAGGAAAGGAATGTGAATGTGTTGGTGAATTTTAAGAGGCTAATGAAATAAAAATGGAAAGTTTTTCTTTTTGTTTTCTTGAGTGTAGTACGTTTTTCCTCTTTTTTTTCTTTTTTTTGTTTTGATCCTTCTCTGTCTCTGTATGTAGGTTGTTTGCTGATTATTATTTTTTATTTCCTTCTCTCTCTTCTTAAATTTTTATAATTAAGTAATTTTTCTTCTTGTTTTTCATGTTTTCTTTTTATAATGTTTGTTTGACTTTCTATTAAAAGTTTCTGTTACTCTTTTCCTTAAATAAAATTAATTTTAAAAAATTATTTCGTACATTTTATGTCCTTTTTTTTTTGTTTATATTTTTTTTCTTTTGACATTCTGTACATTTTGTTTTAATTTCTTTTTTATCTATTTTAATTTAATTTGTTTCTTCTCCTTATCCTTACAAGTTTATTATTATATTTTTTTTTTGTTAGAACCCTAAATATCAAGACAACACACATATTATAGCATAAAACATGACTTAATACTTTTCTACATACGATCAAACAAAAAATTCATTCAAATTAGTAAGACACAAACATAAAAACTTTGATAATTAATTAAGGTAAAGAGCGAGGAATGGACTCTTAAACATAAAAAAATTACTCACATGTCATATAGCATGTTCGAATATATTTCAGTACAGAACATTAATAATATTAACAGATTAAACACATACGAAATCTGAACAACTTCAATATATTGAAATTAATTCTTGCACAATAATGACTTAAAATTATGCAAAAAATAAAATACAAATAAATGTTACCTCTTGTGAAAATTAGTTAACGAGAAGAAAGGACAAATAATCAGGAGCCACGAACTTGAAACCGTGAAAAACAGATTTCCAAATCTTCAATCACAATGTGAGAAAGTACAATGTATGTATTGCTTTTTAATTAATGCCTATCTCTCTATGTATGCCTTTTTCTGTGTGTCCTCTTTTTGTAGTATGTGGGTGTATGTATATAGGTGTTAGGATAGATGTAGGTGTGGGGTAGTGGGTTGTATTATGTGGGGTGTGGAGAGTGGAGGAAAACGTGAGGGAGTGGGAGTGTGGGGAAGTTGAGAGAAAGTGGGAGTATAACTTGATGATGGTTTTATTTTCTTTTTTTATTTATTTTTTAATTTTTATTTTTTTTTGGAAGATAAGTCAAAAGTTTTGTTCTCCTTTCCCCTTTTTGGTTTTGTATGTGTAGTATGCTTTGGATAGGAGTAGGAGTGGGGTAGGTTTGTTAGATTATTTAGGTTATTTTTTATTTTAATTTTAGTTTTACTCTACTTTTAAAAGAATAATAACTAACTACATATAATAAATTATAATAACATATAAACTAATTATTTAAAATTAATAAAAATCTAAGAAAAAGTCAACTAGCTATATATATATAAAAAAAAAACAATTAAATAATACTAGCTTATTTATAAAAACTTAATTTCAGATATAGATTTTTTTGTAATCTTCCATTTCTTTTTAAACAATTGACAATAAAACTTACCTTAAAAAGTGATTCTATTTTGTTGTTTTCAAATCTTTTAAAATAAACTTAATAAAAATAAGAGAAAAGTCAAAATGTTTTCTTTATATTTATAAAAATATTTCAGCTCTACAAATGGTGTAAAATTTTAAGTTCGGTAAAAAATTATGTGTCTACATGCATAATGAGGAAATCATGGGAATATCTAAGACACATTACACCAAATGAATAAACCATGAAGAACTAAATATCTCAAGCTAGAGTAGGGACAGAGGGAAAGAGATGAGGATAACGAGACATCATATCGGCCTCGGCCTCCCAAGTAGCACCCTCAACTATCTGATTTCTCCGATGAACCTTCACGGAAGAATCTTCTTTGTTTGTTAACCTCTGAACTTACCGGTCTAAAATCTCAACCAAAACTTCCACATAAGAAAGATTCTCTTTATCCCCCCCAAACCATCCAAGGGAACTAAAGATGCTGGATCTCCAACATATTTCTTAAACAATGACACATGGAAAACTAGATGAACCAATGACGACTCATTAGGCAAAGAAAGATCATAAGCAACCTTATCAATTCACCTTAAAATCTTATATGGGCCCACATAACGAGGTCTAAACTTCCCTTTCTTACCAAACCTCATTACACCCTTCATACGTGAAATTTTCATGTACACCAAATCATTTACCTGAAACTCAAGATCTCTTCTTCTAACATCGGCATAAGACTTTTGTCCACTTTGAGCCCTTTTCAACAATTTTATATTAAGTCGAACTTTCTTCATAGCCTCATGTACCAACGTGGGACCTATCTAGGCAACTTTACCCACCTCAATCCAACCTATATGAGATCTAAACCTACTGTAATATGGAACATCGAATTGAGCAACTGTAATGCTTGAATAATAAGTATTATTGTATGCAAACTCAATCAAATGCAAGTGATCATCCTAATTACCCATGAAGTCAATTACACAAGCCCTCAACATATCTTCCAAAGTTTGGATTGTACACTCTACCTACCCATCGATTTGTGGATAAAAGGTCGTACTAAGATTAACATCAGTACAAAGACCCTTTTGGAATGATTTTCAAAACTGAGAAGTGAAATAGGTACCACGATCATAGAAATTGGATAAGGGCACTCCATGCAACCTAACCATTTCCCTCAAATATAACTTAGCATTGTCATCCGCCAAATAAGAAACCTTGACGGTAATGAAATGATCTAATTTTTTCATATGATCTTCTATAACCCAAATCAAGTGATACTGTCACGGGGCACGGGGTAAACCAACAATGAAGTCCATTTTCAAATCTTCCCACTTCCAAGTAGGAATACTGATATCTTAAGATAAACATCCCAACTTCTATATCCTTCTTTATTCCATTCCACCAGTAGACCTCTTATAAGTCACGGTACATCTTGGTGGCTCATGGGTGAATGGAATTTCGAGAAGTATGGGCTTTTGATAAGATCTTTTCTCTCAAGTAATCTACATTAGGAAAATACTAATGGCCTTGATATCTAAGCACACCATCTCCCCCTAGGGAGAAAACCTCTATAGACTTTTTAAGCACTGCTTCCTTCAATTAAACAAAAGTTAGATCAAGACCTTTCTTGGCTTTCACATTTGTCACAAACAACGATTCTGAATCATTTTGAACCATAACGCCACCTTTCGTAAAGTCAATTAACCAAAAACCTAATCGGGCCAACCTACAAACATCTTGAACTAACTCTTTCTTATCATCCCCTTCATGAGCAACACTACCCATCTATAACTAACTAAGAGTATACACCACCACATTTGCCTTACCGGGCTGATAGAAAACACTCATGTCATAATCCTTTAATAATTCAAGACACCTTCTTTGGCGAATATTTAAGTCATTCTATTTGAAAACATATTGCAAACTGTTGTGGTCGGTAAAAATAGTTACAGGAACATCGTACAGGTAAAGCCTCCAAATAATTACAGCAAAAAAAAAACTGCTGCTATTTCAAGGTCGTGGGTAGGGTAATTGTTCTTGTGTATCGTAAGTTGTCTTGAGGCATAGGCAATGACTTCTCCATTTTGCAAAAGAACACGTCATAACCCAATTCTCGACGTATCATAATAAACAACAAAAACCATCAGTTCCTTCCAGTAAGGTCAACACCAGAGCGGATGTAAGTCTATCTTTTAACTCTTGGAAACTCTTTTCACATGCTTCGAACCATATGAACTTAACCTTCTTTGGGGTCAATGCCATCAAATGAGAGGTAATCGAACAAAACCCTTAAACAATCCTTCTATAGTAACCGACTAAACACAAGAAACTTCTAATATTTGAAGAAGACAGGGTTCTAGGCCAACTCTTTACCGCATCCGTCTTCTTAGGATCTACCTCAATACCCTTACCAGAAATAATGTAACCCAGAAAAGCAACGTACCTTAACCAAAATTCCATATTTACTAAACTTTGCAAAGAGTTGTTGGGCCTTAAGGACTTGAAACACAATCCTCAAATGATCGATATGCTCACTCTCATTCCTCGAATAGATCAATATATTATCAATATACACGATCACAAATATATCATGGTGTTGTGTAAACACTCTATCAATCATATCCATAAATGTCGCTGAAGCGTTAGTCAAACCAAACGACATAACAAAAAACTCATAATGACCATATCGAGTTTGAAAATCCATCTTTGGAATCTCATCATCCTTCAACCTCAAATGGTGATAACCCAAACGGGGGTCAATCTTAGAGAAGTAGCTTGCTCCTTGAAGTTTATTAGAGAAATCATTTATCCTTGGGAGAGAATATTTGTTCTTTATGGTAACCTTGTTTATTTGTCGGTAGTCAATACACATACGAAGTGAACCATCTTTCATTCTAACAAACAAAATTAGGGAACCCCATGGAGATAAAATCGGTCGGATGAATCTCTTCCAACAAATCATTCAATTGCACTTTTAATTCCTTAAATTCTATTAATCCATATGATAAGGAGGAATAGAGATAGGTTGCGTGTCTAGGACAAGGCCAATACCGAAGTCTATTTCTCGTTTGGGAGGAACACCTGTAAATCATCGGGAAACACTTCTGGGAACTCATTTACAATGGGGACTGACTCAAGAGTAGGGCTTCGAAATCCATATCTCTAACCCTAACTAGATGGTATATGCAACCCTTAGTTATCATATTTCTAGTTTTACGACAAGAAACCAATTGACCCTTAGGCATAGAATTTCCCTCTTTACACTCTATAACGTGTTCATTTGGTAAATGAAACTTGACTAGATAGGTACTACAATCAATAGAAGCATAACATGAATGCATCCAATCCATACCAAGGATAACATTAAAATCTAGCATATCAAGCTTTACAAGATCAACATGAGTGAGTCTATGGGACAAGGAGACAGGACACTCTCTATAGGCCCACTTAGCCACATTGGAATCACCAACTGGAGTAGAGACATAAAAAGGATCTAACAATACATCTGGAAGAACATCAAACCTCAAAGCCACATATGGCGTCATAAAAGACAAGGTATAATTGGGGTCAAGTAGGGAATAAACATCAAGTTGAAAGACTTTCAACATACCGATAACCATAAAAAGAGAACCTTTTTTCTCATGATGAGTCTGAAGTGCATAAAATCAATTTTTTTCAGAGCATTGGAACCCGAACAACTAGGCGAAGCTTGCTTGCTTTCCTTTCCCTTAGTCACAAGTAATGGCCAATCCTATATTTTATAACCTCTTTCACCACAACCGAAGAAATCATCCATGTCGTCTAACATCTTATCCTAGTGCTTCTTTCCACACCTAGCACCACTAGACATAGACAACAAAGATACACTACAATTTCCTCATTGAGGCCTACAGTTAGAAACCCTATCTTTGTTGAACTTAGGTGGGTCATTGGAGGGTCCTTGACCAGAGAACCATTGTCTAAACTTAGAACGACTATGTCTATTAGACCTAGAATGTAAGATTTTACCATCACCGGTGTTGGCCCTTTTTGCCTCTCTAGACCTTTCCTTAGGTTGCTCCTTTTCGATTTGTCGAACATGAACAAGGAGAAGAAAAATGTCCATGTCATTGATAAGAATGGCGTTACAACATTCTATAACCACCATTTCGAACACACTCGTAAAAAAAATTTCATCCTTGCCCTAGGATCGACAATCATTACGGGAGCATATCAAGACAATTGTGTGAACTACAAAGCGTATTCCTTCACACTCATATTTCCTTGACGAAAGTTGATGAACTCAAGCACATTTTCCTCCCTCATCTCAAGGGGAATGAACCTCTCAAGGAAAGAAATTTGAAATTTTCCCAATCAAGAGGACTCGCATGTTCCACCATTTGTGCTTTCTATTGGTTGAACCATATTCGAACAATACCCTTAAGTTAATAAATGTCCAACTCTGCCTTTTCCATAGGAGTCACTCACATGATCATTAGCACCTTATAAACTTCATCAATGTACTCTTGGAGGTCTTCGTCAACCTTAGAACCATGAAATTATGGTAGATTCATTCTAGTAAAATCCCTTAGTATAGATGCCATCATACCCACATTTGTGTTCATGGGACCACAACCTCCCTATTGGCTTGAGCCGTCATGGCTTTAGATAACACTTGAAAAGCAGCCCTAAACTCCGTATTTGTCACATGTTCGACCAAAGGGTCGACCGGACTTGAGAAGCTTGATGAGGAGTTTCTCTTTCGACATTCTCTCACATATTCATTCTAGAATATGCCCTTCGAGTGGCCATATCTTTTAGAGCATCATATAAGGATTAGGAGAGAGACATTATACAAAGAAATATTATTGCACGACTTTATAGTAATGAATGATGTAGAGTTTCCTAAGCATCTTATAGCCTCATACACATAAGTGTGGCATGCCCCACACTCATGAAAAAGATTATATTTGACGTGGCTTTTAAGACATCATATGACCTTTCTAAACCTTGTGCTCTGTTACAAAGTTTATTGTGACCTAAGGTAGACCCTAGGCGTAACATAGCGTATAGGACCCTGACAGGTCCTACACAAGACACTTAGAATACATAAACAACATTATGGAAATTCAAGGGAATTTAAAAAATAATTTCAATTCAGAAGAGTTTTGCAAAGTAAACCGCAAGTCAAACAATGTCTCAATGTAATCTAGTAAGAAAGAGTGTTCGGGACGTAGCCCGTACAACACATACAAAATGAAAATAAATACACAAGGAAATAAAAGCTCGGTCCTCGAAACATGAGGACCCACCATTCTTCAAACTTCTACTATGAGATACCTAGCCACATAAATGTGAATCTGGAGCGTCGGACCCTGTATTTTTTAAGAATTTATGCAAGATTATGCGTTATTACAAAAATGTACCAATTATGACAGCAATGCATAAAACATATAAAGTCATGCTAAAAGAGCTTTTCGTGACATGCAATGACAAAATGAAAACATGAGGAAAAGGAGATAGAAAACATAAATTCAAAAAACATTGTCAATGCAAGCTAACATATTTTAAACCTTTGTGAGATACTTCTTTAAGTAACCTCAGTTCATCATTGCCTGAGATTTACCTATAACCGACATAGAGACTATGTGAGCAAACAATATGGAATTCGGTATCTACCGCACACAGAAAAGGGATTCCCTACTTGCCAAGGTAAGACCATGAATTTTTGTCTTAGATGGATCCACTTGCAAATGTCTATGAAAGACAGCATCCTACGGTGGCATATGATATACCGTGAGTTTATGGTATTTTAAATACATTTCACTTAAGAGTTGTTTGTGTCTAGGCCTATTTTGTATTAGAATTAATGTTTTTTGTGTCATATTTGCAGGAAATAGGTCTAAACAAGGTCACAGCTGAATTTCAAAAAAAGGATCCACCCACAAATGTGAGCTATAGACCGTAGGTCAAGTCACTGTCCGTCATGGGTAGGAATTGATTGATCATTCGGGAAGTCTGACTAAGGGTGGAACCACAGAGGCCATTGATAGAGCATAGATCGACCCACGGTTCGTACTGCACGTCTGTCGCTTGTGTCTGAAAGTTGAAGATTCCAGCCTTTGAGAAAAAGTCTAAGTCTTGAGCTACGGAAGGGACTTATGGACCGTAGGTCTATCCACGGTCCGTAGGTTAGTCTCGTCCATCGAAGCCTAGTCTAGTAGTTTATTTCCTTATTTTGTTTACTCTTTGTTTAGGACAAGTTTTTCTATAAACAGAGTGGTAAACCTCATTTTTGGGGATTATACACCAAAATATACTTTTAGTTCTTGGCGTTTTTCTTAGGAACTAACTTGCAATCTTTTGGCAATTTGATACCCTACTTTCGGTTTATAAGATTTTTGCTATGAATTTCAATCAAAGATTATGGGTTTCTTCTACTCAATACATAATTTCATGAATTATTCTTCTAACAATATGAATTGTCTTCTTCCAAGAATGAGTAGCTAAATCCCTAACTTGGGTTGTGTGAACCATGATCAATTAACAATGTATGAATAATAACTAAGAAATTCTTGACTAGTGTTAATGCATGTATTGGTAATTCTTTCGTTTAGAAGTCATTTTAACAAGTGCACGCTTTATTACTCGTTTTATGGCTACTTCTCTGACCAAGGAGGTAGCTAATCAGATAATAATTATCAAAAGAGATTTAGTGTGATACGATCTAATGGTCCAATGTCAATTGGTGCGAGGGTGAAAACTAACTCATACATTGATGTGATGTCTAATCTAAGGTAAAGGTAAGGGTTAGTAAATTTTACACATTTAGTTAGAACAAGGTGTGAGGTGAAATTTCCTATTTGGCGGACCAAGCACATAGGGATACATAAGTTACCACTTTGCATGTGATACACTAGGAAAGGATTACTATTATTAGGATTACCGCGTTAAGAGCTTATAGGGTACACATATACCCTAGTTTCTCTCTCTCATTAATAACAACAAAATTCAAATCTTGCTCAGTAGTTACTTGACTACAATCAGTTATTTGTTATAACCCGCCCCCCTTACTTGTGTCAGAAATAAGTTGACTAAACGGATATAATAGTGAGTTAAGTTTAAGTCTAAACCATATTTCCTGTGGGATGGACCCCAACCTACAAGTTGGGTTCTTTATTTGACAACGATCGCTTATACTTCTTTAGTGAGGTGTATTTTGAGCGTATCAAATTTTGGCGCCGCTGACGGAGAATAAGGCTTTTAGATTAAGTTTAACTACTTTATTGAACTTCAGTCAATTATTTCCTAATTTTACTTTTATATATGGTTTTTTTTTCTACAGGTTTCTACTATATTGTATGTCAAGTACACGGAGTCAAGGCGAACCATTGACCCCATACGATCCAGAGTTAAGCAGATCATTGAGAAGGATGAATAATCAAGGGGTCCAAGTCTACCCAATTGGTGGGAATCTAGGTGATGGAGTTGAGTTGCAGCCCCCTGGGGTTGTCAATGAGAATACTCAGGTTCATGGTGATAATATACTTGGAGATTCATTTAGGGTGCAAATTTTGCCAGAACGAAGGTTGCAAGATAACTACAGGGTCGAGTTTAACACTGTTAAATCTGAAGGACCCATTATTCTCCCTCGTTTACCTCTGGGGCATACATTCATGGTGACTAACAATTTGATGCAGATGCTTACAGTGAGGGGTTTGTTTTCTCGTATGGTTTCGAAGATCCGCAACACATGACCAAGTTGTGGACTATTTGTAAGAGTGGTGTGGGGCGATCGGAGTTGGATATGAATGTCATAGGGTTGAGAGTCTTCCCTCTAACATTGACCGGTGATGCTACTTTATGGTGTTCTGATCTTCCGTACAACTCGATTCATACATGGGACCAATTGCACAAGGTGTTCATGGCCAAGTACTTTTCGTTGTAAAAGAAGTTGAACCACAAAGATAAAATCAACAACTTCATCGCACTACCTAGGGAGTCTGTGAGTAGTTCGTGGGAAAGGTTCACTGCATTCAGAAGAAGTGTTCCGAACCATTGTATTGATGATGAGTCACTGAAGGAGTATTTCTACAGAGGACAAGGTGACAACGGTAAGGTTGTGCTTGATACTATCACTGGAGGATCATATGGTGAGTGCTCTTTTTATGAGATCACTGAGAAATTGGAGATGATTTCCCAAAACAATAAAGCATGGAACACTTGAAAGTCTGACACATGAAGATGCATAATTGCAGTTCAAGCTGCACCTAGTCAATTTGTCGATGACATTCGTGAGGAGATGGTGCAGATAAAGACAGAACTTAGGTTAGTATTGAAGCATGTAAGTGGAGGTCCAGAAGAGGTAAATGTAGTGAATTACTTGACTAGGACTCCACCACCACCGATGGAGGAATGTTACTATGACGACGATGCTTACTTGGTGAATTATCAGACTTGTGTTTCTGAGCCAACCCCTAAGGTTCCAATTCGGATAATTGTCACCAAGGTCAAGGAAACCAAGGTCGGAACTATGGTAACCAAAATCGAGAGGGTCAATATATCCAAGATGGGAACTATAATCGCGATAACAACTAAAACTGGAACAACTATGGTAACAAGAATGATAGAATTGGGCCTTATGTCCATCTACAAAATTGAGAATCTGGAAATAGGGAAGTTGGGGGTAGATATGATGCAGAAGATGATGAAGATGCTTGATTTGACTGATGAGAATGTAAAGGAGATGCGAAATGACTTGTCTATAATCGGTCAAAAAGTTGATACCCATACAGTGTCGATCAAGCAACTTGAGCAGTAGATGAATCAGTTCTCCTCTACAATCAACCCACGTCAGCCTGACACAATTCCTAGCAACACTATCCAGAATCTGAAGAATGATGGGCATTGTATAACAGTCACTACTCGAGGAGGTAAACAGACCATTGATCCACCTCTGCCATCTGAGGTTGAAATTGTAGTTGAGAAAGATGATGATGAGATTAAGGTTACTGGGGAGTCCAAGAATGCTACAAAGAAGGAAGCGGAGATAACCCAAAAATTTGCCCCCATGCCTGGACATCCACCTTCATTCCCATAGACGTTGGTAATGAATAATGAAGAAGGGAAATATTGCAGGTTTATAACTATGTTGAAATAATTTTTCATCAATGTTCCGTTCTCCAAAATTGCACACCCATTATGTAGATTGCTCGAAAATGAGTGTAAGTTTGATTTTGATGATGCTTTTCTAAGAGCATTTGGAGAGTCGAAGGAAAAGCTAGTTTCCGCACCTATCATTATTTAACCGAATTGGGGGTAACCATTTAAAGTGATTTGCGATGTGAGTGGAGTTGCGCTTTGTGTGGTATTGGGACAAAGGCGAGAGAAGATTCTTCATCCTATATACTATGCCAATATAGTTCTAAATATGGCTCAAAAGAACTATAAAGTAACTCAACAGGAACTCATTGATGTGGTTTTCGCATTCGAGAAATTTTGATCCTACTTGCTTGGTACTATGGTCATATTGCATACTGACCATTCTACATAGAGGTATTTGATGGTGAAGAAAAATGCAAAATTGAGGTTGATTAGATGGGTATTGTTGCTGCAAGAGTTCGATTTTGAGGTGAAAGACAAAAAGGGGACAGAAAATCAAGCACCGATCATTTGTCCAGATTAGAGGAGGAAGCTATGCTCAAGCTAGGAGATGGGGCTGGAATTAATGATGTGTTTCCTGATGAACAGGTATTGGCGGTTTCTCATGATCTTATTCATTAGTTCGCAGACTTTGTTAACTACTTGAAAAGTGATCTGGTTCCCTTGGATTTGTCTTTTCACCAAAGGAAAAAGTTCACGCATGATGTTAAGAAGTTCTTTAGGGATGAACCATATTTGTTCCGTATTTGAGCTGATCGGATTATTCATCGTTGTGTGCCCGAAGTTGAGATTATGAGTATACTAAAGGCATGTCATTCGTCACCTATTGGTGGGCATCATAGTGGTATTCGGACTGCGCATTAGATTTTGTAGTCTGGGTATTACTGGCCTACTATCCACCAAGATACTCATGATTTCGCCAAGTATTGTGATCGTTGCCAAAGACAAGGAGGAATTTCAAAGAGGCAAAAGCTACCTCTGAATATGATTTTGGTGATTGAGTTGTTTGATGTATGGGGCATTGATTTTATCGGTCCATTTGTAAGTTCACATGGGATGAAGTATATTCTTGTTGCAGTAGACTATGTGTCGAAATGGGTGGAAGCAATTGCGCTTTCAAACAATGAAGGTAAAAATGTCACTGCATTCCTGAAAAAGAATATCTTCTCCAAATTTGGTACACCTAGGGCGATTATCAACAATGGAGTTTCCTACTTCTGAATTAAGTTTTACAAGGTGCTACTTGCAAAGTATGGAGTCCGCCACAATGTAGTCATTCCTTACCATCCGCAGTCTAGTGGGCAAGTTGAAGCATCAAACAAAGACATCAAGCAAACCCTGACCAAGACTGTGAATGCTAATAGAACTGATTGGTCTAGGACGCTTGATGATACCCTAGGGGCCTATCGCACCGCATTCAAGACTCCCATAGGTATGTCCCCCTACCAACTTGTATATTGGAAGTCTTGCCATTTGCCGGTAGAGCTAGAGCATAAGGCAATATGGGCACTAAAGAAGTTGAATTTGGATTGGAGAGCCACATCGAGTCAGAGAGTAAATGACGTGAATGAGATTGATGAGTTCCTCTTCAAAGCTTATGAAAGTTCAGCCTTGTACAAAGAGAATATGAAGAAGTATCATGATCAAAAGATTGAAAAGCGTGAATTTGTTGAGGGTGATCTCGTGCTTCTATTCAACTCTAGGTTACGCTTGTTTCCTAGAAAGCTCAAGTCCAAGTGGACCGAGCCATTCATAGTCACTCAAGTGTTCCCACATGGAGCGGCCAAGCTAGAGAACAATGAGGGAACAAGGTTCAAGGTTAATGAGCAAAGGATCAAGGTCTACGTGGGGAATGAAGAGAGTGTGCAATAAGTGGTTGAGGCCTACTACCTTGATGAAGTCTGACTAATCAAGGGGCATGCGTTGTACCACGACATTAAATCAAGCACTGTTTGGGAGGCAATCCAAGATTTACAATCTAGCCAGCTATTGGTTTTTGTTTTGGATGTAGGAGTTTTCTTTGTTTATTTGAATTTCTGTAATTCTTTAGATGTGAGTTTTAGTTTTGTAATAGTGTTGGCTATATATAGCATAGGGTCTGTGTCTAAAAAGTGTATAGAAAATGTAAAAACAAAGGCCTAACGATTGCTACATGTCCAGGGATGAAATGCCAAATCTGAAAAAAAAAAAGTGTTGTGTAGAGGTCTACAGACCCTATCGACGGTTCATGGTTCCATCCACGAACTGTGAATGGTCTCCGTAGACCCCAGGTAGGTATCTCTAATTTTTATAAGTGTTGAATGACCTACGGTCCATAGGTCGACCCACGGCCCGTAGAGGAGGTCACATGGGTCCAACCTAGGGTTACTAGAGACCCGACCCGTACCACTCTAATAAAAACTCTTCATTTTTAAATTCATCCCATACTCCCTCCTAACCATTTCTAACCCCTCCAAACCTTAAACACCCTTATTATATCCTCAAATCACTCCCATTTCCCATACATATCTTCTCCTCTACCAAATTTCCATTCCTCTCTCCCAAAACTGATCATATTTGCCCCTTCACAAAAGAGTTCATGGTCCGGGTTCGATGTCGAAGGTTCAAAAAGGGTCTAAGGAGTTCACTGCATCACACAATTACCCACTTTCATTACTTGTAAGGTAAATGACTTCATCCTGACTTTGAATTCACTATTCATAGTTGTTTTATGAAGTCACAAAGTGGATCTTGACCTTAGGTGGTAAACTTTTGTGTGTAAGCAATGATTTTTATGCTAGAAGCACCCTTGGGACGATAGAATGTGATTGTGTTGTCTTTTTAATAAAATAACTCATTGAATAAAGTCTAAATGGAAGTTTCGACTTAGGGTTCCTAGTTTGATATGTTAGAATGAATATATTGTGAGTAATCAGAACCCTATGGATTACAAACTACCATATATTGTGTTGAAATACATGATTAGACTAAGGTTGATGGTTTAATTTGTTCAAAAATTGGTTCAAAAATTAGGTTGTCTGATATCCGGCCTAGACCTTACCTACAAGACCCCGCCCACGAAATGTAGGTCAATGTACAGACCGTAGGTCGGGTCCGTGGGTCTGTTGCACATAAAAATCTCACTAAGTTTGGAACCACGGAGGTGGACTACGGTCTGTCGTTCCATCGACGGACCATTCTGCACATCTTTGGTTCCCATCAAAGACCCAACTTTTTGGAAACTCTGACCTATGTAGGGGACCTACAGACCATAGATCCATCCACAAGACATGGGTACCCACCGTAGATAGTCATTGATGATACTGTACACATTTTCTTTTAGTTTTTGTTTTCATTCGTTCTTTGGTCCAAAAAAATTTCGAGTTTGTTATTGGCTTATTTTAGTACTAACTAAGTTTCCACAGGTACCATGGCTCCCAAGAAAGCTCGGACCTCCGCCACAATGGGCAAGTCAAAATCAGTGGCACCAACCTTTCTGCTAATTGATGAAGATACTGATGCGGAAAAGGATCTTACCTATGTCCCACCTACTACTAGGACATCCCCCACAACACCTCGCACTACCCGAAATAAAACCCGACAAGTGATTCTGGATATGGTCACTGCCTCCCACTCTGATGAGAAGGATACACCTATTAGTTCATCGGCTGGATCTGAGTCCAGCACCGCATCCGACTCTAGTTCTGATGGCACCAACACATAATCCTGCGAGGCTACTAGTGCGGGGGGAATTCTAGTGCCACCAAACACTGATCCTGCTCTAGTTTTTTAGGAGCCAAACCAATGGTGTGTGAGTGGCCAATGACAGATATACAGAGATGCACACATGCTGACAGAGAAGGGGAGGATAGCTCGATTGGTTGCTGAGGAGCGTCAGGTACTCACAGGCAGCCTTCATACTATGCCTACATCCATGAGCTCTTCCATAGACATATGTGTTAGTGGATCGCCCGTAGCCCAAGGTCCTTTTGCGAGGAGATCGTCAGGGAATTTTACGCTTCCTATGCAGCCACCCTCCGAGATTTCATTGACAGACGAGCTTAGCCCACCGTCCAGCCTCCACTTAAGGCCACATTAGTGCGCATGTTTTCAGTGGATATATTTGAGACTACTATCTGAAGATTCCTCTACGATCCGGGTAACACTCTGCCAATCAACACGGCCGAGTTTGATTATCGTTGGGGCATCGTTAGGAGTGAGCATTCAAATGGAATGCAGATTAGAGGGATACTCTATTGCGCTGGTTAGCTCGTCATCTTGCTATAGACGGAGAGCGCGCCGAGTGGGTTAGCACCCCAAGCTTGGGTACATATATACATGAGGGCCCACTGTCCTGAATTGGCTTGCCTACCTCTGTAGGGACCATATCAACATTAACCTCCGGGGATGTGTCCATCGGGGATGCCCTCTTCCTAATAGCCTCATCCCGTTGGTACTTGGCCTCAATATGCCAGATGTCAGTAGAGGAGGTGGGTTTCACCTCCATATCCTTCTCCTCATCTCGAGGAACACGGGCATGTTTGCACAGCTGGGTGATCAACACCGGCAATGTAAGCGAAGTATGTCTCTCACTCAATCATTAGTCCCAAATTCAGATATTGTAGAGTAATGATGGATCCTAGACATGCTGCCTTTGGGTGTCTGTGTATGGATTCATTTTGGGATGGCATGATAGTGCTGCTGATGAACCCAATCCAGTACTGAGCTACCACATTAAGATCCTTCTTTTCTATGGACACAACTACCTCTATCCACCTCGGGGTGGAATAGGATAATAGGGGTCCCAACCAACCCTTCATGTCCTCCAACAACTTCCTCTGGATCAAATCAATGTATTGGGTGCATTAAGTTATAAGTGCATCCCAAAACAGCGTTTATGTCCTCACTTTCGCACTTCACCTTCTTGCCCCGAACTATCACATTGTCAACCGGTTTGAAAGCACTGATATTCTTCTTCCCTTTTTGCACCAAGTCTCCATAACATGAATAAAATTCTTGAACCCAAATTGTTGAAAGTGTTCCATATCTCTGGGTACCTGTCCACCACACCATCTATGGACAATCTTTTCTCCTCAAGAATAGTCCTCAATCCCTCGGCTTTGATCCAATTGAGAGACCAGGGAGAAGTACCCTATACTGGTGGCGCCAGGACCACATTATGTGCTGGAGCTGCAGCTTGAGGAAGAGTCTAAGGAACTGGTATCCTAGACAAATCATGCATCACATTAGAGCGAAGCTCTGTTCTCCGGGCCTGTATGATATGGTCATCCTTAGGATCAAAGATGGAAGCCTGAGATTCCCCCTCGTTGTATGATGATGTGAGGTGAGTCTGGTAGACTCCCTCACTGTCGGAATTGTACTCTGGTGTCTCAGCCACGGGCGCCTTGCCCTTGCCTTTCCGTTTTCCTCCCTTGGTAGGGAGTTGGGCTGTCTTTACTCGAGATGCATCCTCATTTATAACTACTCCTTGCGCCCGCTTGCAGGGCGACATGTCTCTTCCTAACACTTTGGGTCAACCCATTTTTGCAAATAATGAAGAAAAATGTTAGAAAAAGTTCCTGAAAAAGTGCAGAAAATATGTTGCAAAAAGACTCGCCGAACAGTTCGGTGAGTCATCGAGTCAGTTACGAGCCAGATCGGGCTAGCCGATAGTACCAGCTCAAAAATTTCCAACATTCAAGAAAGGTTGGCGATGTCTAGGGCCATTCGGCGGGCTAGAAGTAGCTCACTAAAAGTTACAGTGTATTTTAGGGGTTAGGGGCGTAGAAGGGCGATCAAGAAGGACTTTCGACGAATCGCATAGTGACCTTGGCAAGCTTAGGCATATTACCAAAAGTTACAGAACACAACTCAACATTTTATGGAGGGGGATTTAGGCGAACCGCTGATCCACTTGGTGAGCTCGACTCAGCTTGCCAAAATGGCCCAATGTGCCAGTTTTCACCCCACTTCTTTAAAATTCAACCCACAACCCATGAAAACAAAATTAAACAAATACACTATGAAATTCAACGAAGACCCATACTACTTATGCCTTTGGGGAACTCAGACTTCCCCCGATTTGTCCATAATTGGCCATTTGATGTCTTTTTCCCTTAAAATGACGCCAATCGCTCCATCAATAGGCAAAATATGATATTTAGCGCAATCCAGGATTACTCATACTTCACCCTACTAGACGTAACATATTTTCATTGCAACGCAATAATTCAGACTCAATTTTAACAAGCAAAAACACGGGATTCGACCTATTACGCACAACTAGGCACTAATTTAACTCATTATGAGCAATCCAACAATGAAACACGATAAAATCGACTACCCAATAACAATCAACAACACTTATCACTTGAATTCGAGTTCAACCACATTTTTGTATGGGGTTTGGAAAACCAACCTATATGCCAAAATTTCTAATTTAAATGCTCGGCGACAAAGTTCCACAATTTCGAGCAAAGATTTCACAAGATATGAGACTAAAAACAAGAAAACACAAAAGATCTAATATAGGGTGTGAGAGTACGACGATTAAAAATGGGAGAAGATGAAGGATTTTGAAATATTAAATCATTTGGCCTTTAAAATATTTCAGTTCGCGCTTCATTTGGAGGTATAAGTCGTGCCCGCCAAACCATTCGGTGATGCACAGAGTGCTATATTTGCTCGCTGAGTTTTACAGAACTCCCTGAAATTTGGGGGGTGGAAACGGCGGATAAAGTCGGGGCTTGCCGACCAATTCGACGAGTCGTTGACTGAGCTTTTTGCTCGCCAATTTTTACAGAGTTCCCCTTCAAACTAGGTGGTTCCAACAACGGTCCAAGTTGGGGCTTGCCAACCTTTTCTGTGAGTCGCCGACTTAACTTTTGGCTCGCCAAAGTACCCATTTTCCAACATGTTTCACTTTTCAACCTGAAAAATCAACACTTGTTATTATAAAGTAAAACTAAAGCATCAAATACTGGGATTGCCTCCCAAGAAGCGCCTTATTCAACGTTGTGGCATGACAAAAATACCAATTCAAGTTTCATTTTTGTGGTTGTCCATTGTGTCACTAGGCAACCCACCTTTTTCTCTTGGATTAAATTAGGTCGAGATTTGACCCATTTGCTTTTGCAGCTGCTTAATAGAGACTGAGTGAGAAGTCACCATCTGATTGAGAGTAGAGACATCTTCTTTTATTTCTTTCAAAACTTTGTCTGGCCTTTCTACCTTATTGAGAATGTCTGAACGGGTGTCTTCTGTAGGGACATTTTCCGACTCTTGGGGCTGTTGACGTTCATGTGGTGTGACATACGTATCCTTGTCACCCTCTCTTTCTTTTCAAGTAGCATTGTGATAACGCCATTCCCTGTCACGATCTCTCTATCCATCATCTCTATTCCAACACGGATTTCCACCCGACCTTGGATAGTTGGAACGAAAACCTCCTCCTTGATTTGCAAGGAAGTTCACTTCCTTATTGTACAACACTTCAAATGGTTCTTCTATTGGGGTTTAATCAACCAACACCCACAACATTAAAACTCTTCACACCACTCCCAATCATATTTTTTGCCAAGATATGTAGCTGAGTCAGAATTTTAGCCATGGTCTGGTCTCTCTCTTGATCCTTTTCGATCTGCTTTTTTGTCACCCTAAAAGTGAGAGGAGAGACATGGTCTTCACGAGGGTACCATGACCTATTGATCTTGGCCATGACATCAAGGAGTTGAGACGCTACTTCATAGGTCTATGCATTATACCTAAGGGAACAAGTTTATCAACAACTCTTTTGTTCATCGAGTCAGGACTCCTATAGAAGTATTGTTGCAATATATGGTTTGGCAATCTGTGAGTCGGACATTGAAGTACCTATTTCTTAAACCTCAGACACGTCTCGTGTATAGGTTCACCTTCCAAGCATTTGAAACCTTGGATACTATCTTTGAGCGTCATCATCTTTGATGAGGGAGTGAATTTCACATAGAACGTTGTTGTCAATTCGTCCCAAGTGATGATGGAATCCCTCGGTAACTCAGTTAACCATTTGGTAGCTTCACCCATCAAAGAAAATGGAAACAACCTAAGACAGACCACTTCTTGTGATACATTCTTGAATGAGAATGAACCACAAACGTCCACGAAGTTCTGGATATGCTCATGGGGTTCTTCGTGAGCCAATCCTCCTCATAGACCTTACATTTGGAGGAGCTGTAGCATTGTGCTAGTAAAATGGAAGACAATATTATCTTCAATTGGAGGTAGACGTATTGCACCAACACCACCTAATTGGATTGGGTCATTCACATCATTAAGATTCCCAATATCATCTCGGTGGCCCACTTGGCTACCATTACTCCCGTTCACACTCATCTCTTCCTCTGTTCAACACAAAAAACACAAACACAAAACAAATTAAGTCGATTCAACTACAACCAAAAAGATCACAATTTAACTTTAATAGTAGAATTTCAAACAACACCATTCCTAGAAGTGACACTATCTTGGTTAACATTTCAAGCACACCTCATCATATTCTAGGTGCAAACGATCGTTAACTGGTATAAAACCCAACGAAAGGTTGGGGTCGAACCCACGAGGAGCGATACATGTTCAAATTCTGTTATGAAGTACAAATATGGTCTAATTAGTTAAAGGAATAGAAATTATCGAAAAGGACATGTAAACAAGTCTAAGGGGATGACACGTATGTCGGGGGGGGCGGGTTGATTTGCAATTATCTACTGCAACACAATCAAACACTAAGGAAATAATAATATAGAGAGGAATTCTGGGGATGTGATCGATTATAGGCATATTTCACTATATGGGTAATTTAAACTAATAATAAATAGCTAAATATTAGTGGGTAGGAAAGGATAAAAGTGAAATAGCTTTCTTTCAAACAGCTATCTCGAATCAAGTGATTACATTCAAACATCCACAAGCTTAGGAAATAAGAACAACCAACACCTTAATTCATCTACTCTTTCAAACTAGATAGGTAAAATCAAGGTTAGGCTTTACTCTTTTGAGCTAAACCCATATCACCCCAATAACTACAATCATCAATTGAAATCTTTGATTCTAAAACCTCTTTTTCAAGCAAGCCCATAATTCTATGTTCGAATTGCATTTGCAACTACAATTCTTAGTTTAAAACACAACTATCAATTAAAACCCACTTCAATTAAACAATCAAATCACTAATTAGCAATACCCATAAGCTAATTTTTACCCATAATCACATGATCACACCCCAAGAATTGGGGTTTTAGCCACACATCATAAAATAAGAGAAACAATTAACAAATACATTAGCCATGATCTGAGTAAAGGTTTCAAAGTCTTTACAATGGTCCAGATTGAAGGAATTTAGAAACCCACTTGCAAATCCTCACAGTTTAGCTTAGAAATCCTCAAAGTCTACAAAAAGAACTGAAACTAAGAGAAAAACTCTAACTCTAGAATGGGAACTGCAATCTCTGGGGAGAGAACTCCTCAAAATTCCTTTTAAAATCCAATTTATATTTGACTACATTTTGTCCTAAAAGTCCACTCATTGGTATAAGTCGCGCCTCACCGAGTGCTTCGACGAATCGCCTTTTGCTCTCTTTCTATCGACATCTTGCATTGGTTGTCAACATCCCAAGTTCTGTAACTTTAAGCGATCTAATGTGTTGTGGTGGAACCAATCGGCTTTTCACCGACTCCCCATTTCTGTTGCCGACTTGGTTTTTCTCCCCAAGACTAGCACACAAGAACTTTAGGCGAGACGAAGAGCCACTACGCAGTGTGCTGAGTGGTCTTGGTGATCACCAGGATCACTTTTCTTCACTTCTTCAGCTTTTTAGTTCCTTTTTGTCCGATAATTTCCTTGCCTTGATCCTTAAACTCCCTAGTTGCAAATCAACATTTTAACATCAGTTTAGAGAATAAAATAGGCATTTGAGGACACTTACACTATCAAAACAAGCCCTAAATGAGTCGAAATCTCGGACTCATCAAAATCAACCAACCATTTTGTAGCTTCCCCCATCAAAGAAAAAGGGAACAATCAAAGATGGACTGAATTTTGTGAGATGTTCTTGAATGAGAATAGACCACATACATCCACAAAATTCTGAATATGATCACGGGGATCCTCATGAACTATCCATCTGAATAATACTTTCATTTGCAAGAGTTGCAACATCGTTCTAGTCACGTGGAAGATCACATGAGGTAAACATATTGCACCTACGCCACCCAATTGAAATGGGTCATTAACATCATTCAGATTTCTGATGTCATCTTGGTGGCCAAGTTGGCTACCGTTACTTCCGTTTGTACTCATCTCGTCCTCTGTTCACAAACAGCCAACAACGCAAGACAAGGTATGTCGATTCAACTACAACACAAAAAAGATCACAATATAAACTTCAATAATATTAATTCTAAACACCACTCCCCGGTAGCGGCGCCATTTTTTGATATATGCTCAACTACACCTCATCCAATTCTAGGTTTAGGCGATCGTAATCTTGAATTCAATCACAAAGTTATAAATGTGGTCTAATTGGTTGTAAGAATAGAAATTGTCGAAATCATTTAAATAAATCAAAGTAGTTGACACGAATGTCAGATGGGGGATTTAGTTTGTTAATGTGCAACTATAACAATTATGAAAACAGGTGAATCAATAAGCAAAGAGGAATTCTCATGGATATGATCGATTATAGGCTAATTTCGCTATATGGGTAATTCTAATTAACTATCAATTGCGGAATCTCAATGAGTAGGCCATGCTATAGATGCAATAGTTTTCTCTCGAACAACTATAACAATTCAAGGGAGTTCTCTAGAACCTCGACAAGCATAACACTGAAAGCAGCCCAATACCTAAATTTATCTACTCTCTCGAGCAACATAGATAAAATCGTGTTTAGGATTCACTCTCTCGAGTTGAACCCACATCAACACAATCACTACAATTATTAATCAAAAATCTTAGTTCTAAACCTCTTTCTAAAGCAAGCCTAGAACACTAAGTTATAATTGCATTTGAAACTACAATTCATAGGTTAATACACAACTATCAATTAAAGCCACTTCAAATCAGCGTTAATATCAGTAAACAACAATACCCATAAGCTAATTAAAGCAAACAATCACATGATCACACCCCAGGAATTAGGGGTTTTGCCACACATCATAAAAAGGAAGAAATGATTACTAATTATGTTATCAATGAACTGGGTAATGGTTTCCAAATCTCAACAATGCTTCAAATCAAATTAATTCAAAGACCCAATTGAAAAATTCCACAAAACCATGTAAAACAAAGTCTCTAATGAAAGCTCCAGGTTCTACAATGGAAACTTACTTAGAAAAATAACTGGATTGAATACTGGATTATTTTTCTGCTATTTCTAATTCAATTTATAGTTTCCCAAATTTTGGCCTTAAGGACTATTAGGTGAAGTAAGTTGAGTGTTGACGCCCAAGTCGACGATGTGCCAATGGATCCATTCCTTCACCGGTTGGCCTTGGCTCTTTAACCTCAGACTTTTTTTACTATAGGCGATCATGATCGAGGTTGTCGATCGATTCGGCGGTATGCCGACTGTCCATTTCCATCGCCAAGTAGATTTTTCCCTAAGGCTGGCATGCTGGAACTTTTGGTAAAAGTAACCTTAGAGATCATCTTTCTAGAGTTAAGATAAGAGATGAACTGACCTTTAGGCACAAAATTTCCCCCCTTCCATTCTAGGATAGGCTCATTCAGGAATTGAAACTTGACTACATGTGTTCTACAATTGATAGAAGCTTAAAATGAGTGTAGCCAGTCCAAACCCAAGATAACATCAAAATCTAGCATATTAAGCTCTATAGAGTCAACAAGAATAACTCTATGGGACAAGGAAATGGGACACTTTCTATAGACCCTCTTAGCCACAATAGATTCACCAACAAGAGTAGAGGCACAAAAAGGTTCTAACAACACATTCGGAGGAACATGAAACCTCATAGCCACATATTGTGTCACTACAGACAAGGTAGCACCGGGGTCAAGTAAAGTATAAACATCAAGTTGGAAAACATTCAACATACCGGTAACCACATCGGGAGAATTCTCTTTTTCACCTCGAGTCTAAAGTGCATAGAATAAGTTTTTCTTTGAAGCATTGTAACCCACACCACTAGTAGAAGCTATCTTGACCTCTCTTCCTTTGGCCGCAAGCAATGGGCAATCCTTCATTTTGTGACCACTCTTACCACAACTAAAGCAATCATCCGTGTCGACTAGACACTTACCTTCGTGCTTCCTTCCAAACTTAGCACAATTAGACCTAGGCAATGAAGATCCACTACCATTACCCTATTGAGGCATAGGATTAGACACTCTATCTTGGATGAACTTAGGAGGAGCATTGGAGGAATCTTGACCGGAAAACCTTTGTCTTAGCCCTCTCTATTTCTCTAGACCTTTACTTAAGCTTCTCATCCTTAATTTGTTGTGCATGGACGATGAGATGAGAGATGTCGATGTTACTAATGAGCATAGCGGTTCGGCACTCTTTAACCACCATTTCAGACACACCCGAACAAACTTAATCATCTTATCCCTTGAATCAGCAACAATAGTTGGAGCATACTTAGACAATTGAGTAAAGTTTAGAGCATATTACCTCACACTCATACTTCCTTGTCGAAGGTTAATGAACTTAAGCACCTTTGCTTCTCTCATCTCAAGGGGAAGGAACCAATCAAGAAAAGTAGCCTTAAACGTCTCCCGATCATGAGGACTAGCATCTTTCGGTCTCCATTCCTTCTATTGGTTATACCATATTTGAGCCACACTTTTTAGTTAATAAACGACCAACTCCGCCTTTTCCACTGGCGCAACTCCCATGATCATCAAAACCTTGTAGACCTCATCAATAAACTCTTGAGGAACTTTCTCAACTCTACAATCATTAAACTCTGGAGGATTCATCCTTGTGTAGTCCCTCATTCTTGAAGTCATCGTACCCACATTTGGGTTCACAGGAACCACTACCTTCTTATTGTCTTAGGCCATCATCTCTTGGTCCAACACTTGATAAGCAGCCCTAAACTCCGCATTAGATACCTATTCGGCCAAAGGATCGACCGAAACTTGAAGAGCTTGGGGAGGAGTTTCTTGTTCCGCATTTTCCCTTACATCTCTTCTAGTATACGCTCTTCTAGTCGCCATATCCTGAAGAACATAGGATAGGGATTAGGAGAGAGACTGTATAGAGTTGAACTCTATCGCACGACTTAAGAGTAATGAAAGAAGTGGAGTTTCTTAATCATCTTGTAGCCTCTCATCCATAAATATGACGCACTTCACATTTCTGAACAAGACTCTAGTAGACATGGCTTATGAGACATCCTAGGACCATTCTAAACCTTGTGCTCTGATTACCAAGTTTGTCATGACCCATGGGAACCCACTAGATGTAACATGGTGTATAGAACTCTAAAGGACTCCATAAAAGCCACTTAGCTCTCATAACATAAGAAATAGAACAATAAGAGTAAAAAAATAGTCCAAATCCAAAGCATTTTTATAAAGGCAAAGTGGAAGTCTAATACACTTGTCTAATCATAGCCATCTAATACAATAGATTGAAATTGGGACCAGCCCATACATCATATCAAAAAGAGAAATACAAAAAATGGAACTATGACAATGAAAATCAGTCCTCGAAGCCTAACGACTCACCAAAGCTAAGAAATATCTCCAGTCAACCTCTAGGCACAAAACTGATGACCCTGACTATCGGACCCTACATTTGGGGAAATGTCGGCAAGAGTATGCATTAGTACAATGCAATGTACCAAGTATGATAGGGATGAATTAAACATTTAATTCATACTAAAAGGGACATTTCATTTCATGAAATGAAATTTACCAAGCTAAAACATAAGTCATAAAACCATGGTCAATGCAAGCTAACTTCATCTTTAAAACCTTTGAACTCATGCGATACTTCTTAAAGTAACTTTAGTTCATTATTTATATGGTGAATTACCCTTAATCTACATAGAGACCATGTGAGCTATGACATTATACCCGGTGTCTCCCACACCGAAAAGGGTTGTCCTACTTGCCAAGGTAAAGACCATGACCTTCTAACTTAAGTGGATGAACTAGCTAATCAACCTATGGGGGCACATAGTTAAGGGATAAGAAGATTGGTACTAGAAATACGACCTCTACTAACATGAGAGCTTCCATCTCAAGAGATTACTTGTAGAAACCTGACCTCTACAACTGGAGAGCTTTCATCCCATCATCAATATCAACTCGGTGCTAAGAATAAATCCCACAGAATAGTCATTTCTTACTTGACTTCATTATTCGTGGAAAGGTACCCTTGGACAACCAAACCAAGCTAGTTCATAAGGATAGCGCTTACTCTTTGATTCAATTAGGTGAGACAATCATTCAACCTAAGAATCCTTTCTATGACAGAAAACCTTTTACAGCATGTTATTATGTGTTTATGAAAATATCATTTCACAACACAACATCATCATTGGTACTTTACTCTCAAAGCACCCTTAAAACATTTGCTTGGATTCATAAGAAAATGCACGAGTCTATAATTTACCTCTTGAGGTTCAAAACCCACATTCAATCATGAAATCATAGAAAACATAGGTTAGATATAGATTTCATCATAAATACCTGTAAAGCTCGCAATACATGCTCAATTTCATAAAACTCTTCCTTGAAAATCAAAATCCAACATCATATAATTCAATACTTGAAAATATGGTGATTACATGGGTTCATGGGGAAATCATCATATTTCATCAATTCATGTATATGAGATCATAAATAAATCATTAGAATCAGCAATTAAAAAAACCCATGATAATTCAAGAAAACTCTAACTCAATTGGGGAATTCTACCTTTTGAAATATAGGAATTTGGGAACTCCATGAATGGAAGGAATCCATGGATTAAAACTATCATACCTTGAATACAAAATCTATCATTCAATGAACGAATCGAGACCTTGACTGGAAACCCTAGGTGGAATCTTCTTCTTCTTCATGTTTCTAGAGAGAAATATTTGGAGAGCAAATTTGGTTTTCCTTTGTGAATTTGAAAGAATGAAGTGAATGGGTTAATTTGGGGGTTGAAAATACTTATATTGGGATCTTAATGATGGATAAAAGGATGTAGTATAGGAACTAATTAGTTAGAAAAATACCCAACTACCCCTGGACTTAACTGTTGAACCCTGACCCACGACTCACCACTAATGGACTTTGGTCAGGACGACGGATCGTCCAGCACAACCGTCGTTGGTGGTTAGAGACTTTGGCTTGAACTATAATTCGTGAACCACGAAACGTGGACCCACCTATGGTATGTAGGTCCATTCGTGGTTCTTCCTTAAACATCTTTTGAATGGCCCACCCATGGACCCAACTGCAGTACGTTGTCAAACCTAGGGGCCGTGGTTGTCAATCTTGGATGGAAATTGGAAATGTCGAAATATGCTATCGTGCCATATTTTAGATTTGGGGTGTTACACGTAAGCATCGCATGATCCCTCACCTTATGACCACTTTTACCACAACTGAAGCAACCATCCATGTCGGCTAAGCATTTAGCCTCATGTTTTCTTCCACATCTACACAAGTATATAAGGAAGATCCACTACCATTCCTCCTTTGATGCTTAGGGTTAGACACACTATCTTTGTTTAACTTAAAAGGAGCATTGGAGGAACCTTGGCATGAAAACCTTTGTCGGAACTTAGGACGATAATGTCCAATGGACTTCGAGTGTGAGAAGTTACCATCACCAGGTTTAGACATCTTTGCCTCCCTTGACCCCTCCTGAAGTTTCCCCTTCTTGATCTGTTGGGCATGCACCATGAGACAAGAAATGTCCGTATCATTGATAAGCATAGCAGTACGGCATTCCCTAACTACCATCTCAGATACCCTCGAAACAAACTTGCTCATCCTTGTCCCAGGATGGGCAATTATAGTCGGACCATATCGAGACAATTATGTGAACTTCAAAGCATATTCCTTCATACTCATATTTCCTTGACGAAGGCTGATGAATTCAAGCATCTTTTCCTCCCTCATCTCTAGGGGATGAACCTATTAAGGAAAGCAACTTTGAAGTTTTCCCAATCAAGAGGACACACATCTTCCACTCCCCATTCTTTCAATTGGTTGAACTATACTTGTGCAACACCTTTAAGTTTATAAGAGGCCAACTCTACCTTTTCCACCATTGTCGCTCCCATGATCATCAATACCTTGTAAACTATATCAATGAACTCTTGAGGATCTTCCTCAAACTTAGATCCAGAAAACTCCGGAGGATTCTTTATAGAGAAGTCCCTCACTCTAGATGCCTCCATACCCACATTTGGGTTCACAAGAGCCAGCCCTCCCTATTGGCTTGGGCCTTAACGGATTCAAGCAACCCTAAACTCCGTATTGGTCACTTGCTCGGCCAAAGGATCGACCTGAACTCAAGGAGCATGAGGAAGACCCTCTTGATTCACATTCCCTCCCACATTCCTTCTAGCATATGGTATCCGAGTGGTCATATCATGTAGATCATCGGATAAGGATTATGAGAGGGACATTATATAGTTAATCTCTATCGCACGACTTTTGAGTAATGAAAGAAGTTTAATTTCCTAAATATTATGTAGCCTCTCATTGATAAATGTGGTGCATTTCACACTTAGGAACAAGAATCTATGCGATGTGGCTTATGAAACTTCCTAGGACCATCCTAAACATAGTTCTCATACCAAGTTTTTCAAGAAAGAAGGTAGCCCATAGCCGTAGCATGTCGTATAAGACCATAAGAGACCCCATACAAGCCACTGAGCTTTCATCATACAATATAGAAGGATAAAAAGATTAAAATGACAGTTTCAACATACAGAAGTTTTATAGATAAAAGTTGAAATCTAAACATTGTCACAAAGACATCTAGTACATCAGAGTTAATCGAGGTGTAGCCCGTACATCAAGTTCCAAAACTGAAGGGAAAGATAAAAGGGAAATCAAACTCATTCTTCCTAATATGAGGACTCACCAAACTTTAGGTCTTCTGTATGAGATCCCTAGCCACGAAAGTGTGAATCTTTAACGTCAGTCCCTACATTTGGAGAAATGTAGACAAGTTTAGTACAAAATATATAGCAAGTATGATAGCCATGCATAAAATATTTGAAAACAGGAGAAAAGGTACATAAGTCATAAAACATGGTAAATGCAAATAGACATCATCTTAAGGCATACGTGAGATACTTCATCAAGTAACTTTAGTTTATCATAGTGGGAGATTTTCATTTAATCGACATATAAGACCATGTGAACTATCAACACGAAATATGTTGTCTGCCCTAAGGGGTGTCCTACTTGCAAAGGGAAGACCATGAACTTCTAGCATATATAGATCCACTAGCTAATGTCTATCTAAGAAAATCATCCTACGAGACAACATAGATATGGGATAAAGATATAGCTTCTAGAAGGCCGACCTCTACTAATAGGAGAGCTCCCATTTCAAAATCCTCTCGGTGCTAAGAGTAAATCCAAGAGAATAGTAATTTTCCTAACTTCTCTTTATTATCCATGGAAGGGCATGTCATCTTGCCAATCCAGGCTAAGTCATATGTCATCCATGGAAAAGTACAATTAATTAACCAATCCAAGCTAGGTTTTATCATAATAACTCCTTATCTTAGATTCATTTTAGTTAAGAAGACATTTCAACCTTAAAATCCTTTCTGTGAGAAAACCTTTCACATTTATGCATGAGGTAGTCATGTAAGAAATCCTTTCACAACAATAACATATTTGCTTATACTCTCAAGCAATCTATGACATATCTAATCAGTTCCATAAGAGCATGCATAATACCATAATTCACCTTTCATAGTTCAAAACCCACTTTCAATCATAAATATCTAGAAAACATGGGTGAGACATGGATTCATTGGAATTCATCGTAAAATCATGAAATTATATTAAATCATGCATAAATTTCATAAATTAATTAAGTAAATAAACATTGAAAGGAACCCATGACATGGAAGAAAACCCTAACTCAATTGGGGAATTCTAACTCTGTAAATTGGATAATTTTGGAACTCCAAGGAGGAAAGGTCTCCATGGATGAAAACTATCATACCTCAATGCCAAAAGATTGCCTTCAATGGTGGAATTGGAGGCTTGACGTTAACCCTATGTTGATTCCTTCTTCTTTAAGTTATCCAGAGAGATAAACATTTGAAAGGAAGACTTATTCTTCTTTTTGGAATTTGAGAGAATGATTTCAATTGGAGAAATTTGGGGTTAAAACACTTATATAAGACTTATAGGTAAGGGGAAAATGACATATTGTTAGTATAGGATGATTAGGAAAAGACCCAAAAAAACCATGACTTAAAGCTAACGCAACCACAAGATGCTGGCCCTCACGAGCCGTCAAAGACCTCACGGGCCATGGTGGAAGCCATAGTCCTTAACTAGTGAACTGGGAGAGGCCCCCTACTACCTTTCCCCTTCACGACCACCCTAACGGGCCGGTTGCCTCTTCACGACCCGTCTAGGGGCTCTTGAGTGGAGGCTAGCTTTAGGTAGGTTCTGCCTCCCCTAGACGAGTGTCATAATAATCTGTTTGCCTCCCCATGGGCTGTTAAGGCCCTCATCGGAGGGGTCCCTGCTCAGCATGCCTGGGGGACTTGCCACGGGTCACCTACGGATCGTTGTCCCCTTCACGGCTTGTCTAGGACTCCGTGGAGGGTCCATGGTCCCGATGTTGGCCTATGAGCTCTTCCTAATTACCCATTTTTAGGCCTTTCTTGAATTTGAGGTATTACACCCTAACTTAAAAACTAACTTGGTACCTTACAAGAGAGGCTTCACAGACCGTCTAAGGCTTCAAGTTCCATGAAACACTTCACGGGCTGTAAAGTTGATTGTGAAACTTCACCTACCTTATAGGGCATCACTAAAACGACCATAAGATTTTTCTCCAAACTAGAAATGAGGAAAACTTGGTGGCTTTAGCAAATGGTATCCGAGTGTCAAAGGTGTGGAATAATCCATAGAAGTGTGTGTCTAGCTGGTACAAATGCATGTTTTGGTTATGGAAAAATGGATCATATGATAAGGGATTGTCCATCGGTCGCTAAGAATGATAGAGATAATCGATCACGGGCTCAACCTTACCCTTTCTCAGGATAATAGGTCTGATGACCTTTGGGCTCGAAAAAATCACGAGGATTACCCATATTCGATGATTGGTAAGTTATGACCTTTTAGCTAGTAGTTGTGCATTAATTGATATTAGTTGTTTCATTGGATATTATATGGATCCATAAATAGTTATTATGTTACAATTCGATCTTCAAATCTTCATCGAAATTCCATTAGTGTTTACTTGTATTAATCGTTCCATGATTGTTAATATTTTTTGTTATGCTTGATTTTGGAAGAATTCCTTGCTATGGTTTTATATGGAAAAAAGCTAGAGGTGATATGATGTCTTAGTATCCCTATATCTTCCTTCTATCTTTGGATCTAGCTTGAGGTATTAGACACTCATGGTTCACTCTTTAGGATTCTTCTAATTTAGTAATTCTCATATTTCCTCATGCATACATGCTCATGAAAATTTTGATTTTTAAAGATAATATTTAGATTTATTGATTCCTTCATGATTATGTGCATTTTAGTATGATTTTCATGTATGTCTTATGAACAGATGTTTTGAATATGCTTTAGCTTGGAGTTGATGTACATTTTATTGAAGTTGCATTCATGTTGGGTTGTTAGTTTATCCCCAACTCTTTTCGTGCTAGTTTGAATTCCATTCAAGGATGAATGTTTCCAATGGGGAGATATTGTAATACCTCTTAAATTGGGCCTTGGAATGGAAAAGAGAAAAGGCTTTAGTTGAGTTCTAGTGCATGTGTATGGAATGTTGTACCGTACGTATAGGATATCACCGGCCGAATAACCAATTGTGATAATCATTAAACGTGACAGTTTTGTTATGAATGGTTTCACGGGCCGCTTAGAATTACATGAGCCTTGAACCAATTCGTAACTCTTTGTGTGGACCGTGAAGCTATTCGTGAAAGGGACTTCGTCGTTTTCATGTTTTGGTTCAACTTTAAATGATCATATCTCCCAGCACATGACCTATTAAATTAAATATCTACAATTAAAGAGTAACGTGTACCAATTTCAATTTAGCTCTTTCTAATTTAGATATTTCTAAATTTAGCTCTTTCTAAGACCGAGGTGTTACACTGCTACACATGGATCATGACCATTGCTATGTCCATGTCTCCTATCAACATAGTAGCCTTACCCTCTTTTCGTGACAAGCGGGTTATCCCAAACACAAATAGACTCATCCTGCTTCTCATATATGCCATCATCTCCAGGGCATAACGGAACAATTGACTGAATTGGAGGCTATACTCATGGATTCTTGTTTAAGATTTACAAATTCTCTTACCTTTACCTCTCTCTGCTCGGGGAGGAAGAAACGCCCCATGAAGGAATTTTCGAACACAACCCATCTCACAATAGGTACCCCTTCATCCCTGCTCTTCTTTCATTGGTCGTACCAAATCCTAGCAACATATTTGTGTTGGTATGCAACTAACTCCACACGCTCAACATCAACAATGCACATAACTTCAAACACTTTCTGTAGTTCTTCCACAAAGTTCCCCAAGTACTCAGTGACATTTGACCCTGTGAATTTTGGAGGATTCATTCTCAAAAACTCACAGATTGTGGACGTATTAGCCACATCCTGAAGAACCCCTCTTTGATGACCATCTTGACTTGACAATACTTGAATCTACATCCGGATAACAACCCGGAACACCGGATTAGTGATCTCTCCTTAAGGGGGTTGCATTTCGAGTGCATTACGTCCCCTTTGATGTAATGAGTCAACATTTTCCTGGACGAATGACCTTGAAAATCTCTTTATGGAGGCAAGATCTTAAAATATATGTGAAAGCATGAATTAAAAGGAAACTCTAATAGGGTTGAGCTCTATCGCACGAAAGAGAGTAAGAAATGAGTGAAGTGTTTCATAAATGTTGTAGCCTCCTAATTATGGATATGGCCCGCTTCCCACTGATCACAAGGACTCTATAGACATGACTCCATAAACATCTTAGGACTCCTAAATATTGTGCTCTGATACCAAGTTTGTCATGCCCCGACCCTAAACCATGGATGTGGCTGACACTCGAGATCTAACCTTGGTCCCTAAGATAACCCTTTGCCTGGCTCAATACTCAGTGGAAGACTGATACAACAACAGAGAAACTCAAATTCAAAGAGTAACTCAATTTTCTCAAAATAAATAATTCGGAATGTTTAAAATATTCTACTAACCATAAGAAGGCAACTCAACTCTTGAAACATTAATAAGGAAAATGAAAAAGACTCCTCAAAATACTACTTTATATGAAGCCTCTAAACATAATGATGGAAGTTGGGACAAGACCCACGACATCCTAACAGTGTGAAAAGTAAATGTTGAACCCTCCAGAAGCAAGTAAGCTCACCAAAGCTAACTAGAAATGCAAGTAGTATCAACAGAGCACCTATTGATGACCCTGGACACCGATATTTGTATTATGAAACTATGCAGGCCAAATGGCATCAGTAGATTGAATGTACGAGCATGTAAGGGGAAAACTAAACATAGGGTTATTTACCTGAACTGATAGAAAGGGGAAACATACTCACCTCAACTCAACTCATTATGAAACCTACAATAAAAGATACAATATACATATATATATATATATATATATATATATATAAACCTTATAAAAGGTAGGTAATAACTCAAATATACATAAAAATACAATAATAAACTCTTTACTCTTGTTTGGGAGATTCTCTAACCGACAACCATCACTATGAGCTACTTGATGATACAATGTCTTGCCATGCTGCCACAACTATCTTATACCATGGTGGGGTATAGATCTTCTCAAATAAGTGGATCCACTAAGTTATGCTTAAAAGCAATAAGGAATCATCTAAAAAGTAAGATCATTTACCCATGTTGGTTACATGGTTTATGAGAAATATGAGTTGTTTGAACCTATCCCCATATCAGTGCTCAATACTACTTGCAATAATATTTATAATTCATGCTCGATGTTTAAAGCACAACTCATCCTCAACTTGAGATTATTACTCAAAAGAATCTCTTAAAAGAGATAGTGCTCCAAACTCCTCATAAACTCGTTTAGAAATCAAGGATTCCTCTCGTTTTAAATGTAAAAATGTTTAAACATGGAATACTTTATTCCCTTATAATCATTTTGAAACATGCAAGAGAACTCTCCTCATTCTCATACTTATCTACTTAAGTCTTAAAACAAGTTTTATATTATTGTAAAAGACTTCTTAGATAAAACAACTTAGATAGGTAGTAATAAGTAGAGAGCGATGAACAATTCAAAGGAACGCATATGGGACGAAGAACGGAGAAGGAAGTAGACTAACTCCCCTGGCGCATCAGTGCTACAATGTGCAAGCCCTCAAATTACTGGGGATAGTTTGTGGTGCAGTACAGGCGTAAGGCACCAGTCCTCCTAGTGCATTGGGGGTGGGCCACCCTAGCCAAGACCCAGTAAACCCGACAAACTTTCTTTCTTATATTCAAACCCTGTCTCACCTAGAATCGAATGATTTCCTCCAAAAATCTCTTTTATTCATAAAATAAACACCATCTCAATGAAAACCCACACACAATCCATCAAGAACCATACTCATTCGCAAGATCCTCACCTCATAAAGCAAGACTCCATTGATAAAGAATGAAGCTAAAACCTCAAGAACTTCCCAAGCACTCAATAAATCTACTTCAAGAATAAATCCATGGTAATAGTTTACATGATTGGTGTGAGGGTGAAAAAAAAACCAAAACTATGAAAGCTTACATAACTTGAAAGAATAATGTTCTTGGTGAAAACTCCTCAAACTGGAATGAACGCTTGAAACTCTCTTTTTTTTCTCCTTTTAAAATTTTCCCTAACCTTCTCAACGTTTACAAATGAATGAAAATTGATCTCCATATGTTTAGACCTCTATTTGGTGAAAAAACCATTTATGCCTCGTTGGGTCGAGAAAAGGCCAAAATACCCCATCTTAAAATGGATGAAATGGCTTAACTAGAGAGACAATACTCAAATGGGCATAACTCTTTCATCCACTACAGGAAAACATCTGTATAGCTGCAGACGCAAATCCTAGCTAAAGTGATAAAATCTCTAGCTATTGTCAATTTAGCTAGGAAAATGACCATAGTAAACCTTCAAAGCGAATAAGCTCTTAGCTAATTTTTAGCTAGCAAATTATGTCATTCCTAGCTAATTTAGCTAAGATATCTCTGCTAGGCTCTTTCCGTAGAAAACAGTTTGCTACGATGTATACTAGCTAAATTCATAGAAAAATTTTCTTGGTAAATGTTGACTTTACTAAGACTTGGCAAGAAATTACCCTATCTAAACATACAAATTCTCTAGCTATTTTTCAAATTTTGCTTGGAATATTTTCTTTGCTAAAAACAGCTAGGGATGTTTTCTAGATAAATCTAGCTAGAAATTGTATGACGAATACAAATATAATTTTCTATATTTGCACAAGATGAAAAACAAAGTTAAATCAAATCAATTTTTCAAAATAAGCACAATTATAATATCATCAATCCTTGAATAGTGAAGTACATGTTTACTAGCTAAAACATGTCTTAAAACATAAAAATAGTAACATAAATTATCTTAAGGTACATTTGGGGTAGAACCAGATCCATTTTGTGGTGGTTGAGGAGTAAAACCAAGCATCCGAGCCACAGCAGCACGAAACACAATAGTCACTTGAGCTTCCATATTTTCCCGAATATCAATTTGTACATGCTCTTGCATATTCATCATCCGTTGCTCCAACACGCGGTCAAAAAGTTGTTGAAATTCAGGTGTTTCAAATATTTGTTGAGTAGGAATATTTGAAAGATTCTAAGCAGTAGAGAATGCACAATTAGAATTCTTTGAATCTGCCAGCAAACAATTTCTATAACCAAGCCCATATATTTTTCCTTTTTTAGTTCCACCAACTCTTTCTATCCAAGTCTTCAATAATTACTCCTCCGATACCTTTTTCAATAAATTCACATCATCTTCACTAGCTTTTTCTCCTTCATCTTCTCCATTTATGGTCGTGTTTCTCTCCATGCCTTTGTCATCTACTTCGAGACTTTCTTCATTCCTTAATGTTGAAGTCTCACCCACCTTATCCTTAATTGTATCTGTAAATGTATTCTGAAAAAGAATACAGTTATTAGCTATTACAATGTATAACAAAGCTATCAAGTTGCAAAAGGTGCTATGAAAGTACTCAAATTTATTTAATAGAATAAATGGACAACAAGAAATAAACTTATATAATTAAAGGAATAGAATATTGTAATTGATGAAGTAAACAATGAAATATATATTTGAACTAATACAAGAACATTTTTCCTAAATGTATATTGAAACTATATAGGTTCCTTATTCAAACCTTAAGGTGTAATGAGAGTTAGGCTTAGCAAAATATAATGAGTTCAATAAGAAATATACAGATGGGAAGAAGTTTGGAACAACCTGTTCATGTTCAATTGTCCACTGGTATGCCATTAACCTATAACCCACTAAAGAAAATTGTTGGACGACCAGTAATTGTATTAGAGGCACTAAAAATAGTGAAACAGACCGATGAATGGAGTAATGCTCTAGTGATGTATACATTGTGAAGCACCTACTTTGCCCTACATGAAGTTACTGGAAGCCCATCAGTTCCTCTGGGATCAATTCATCCCTCCAGTATGAGTTCAAATACTAAGAGCGGTGAGCGTAGGTCTGTAGTTTTTAATTCTAAAGTCTGGAGATTTTATGAATAATAGGCCTTCTGTACATATGAAGGTCTATAACCAACAGATTCTTTCACCTATTGCTAGAACACCATCGAATTTGAGAAACAATTCATCTGATGGAGGACACCATGTCCTGATGGAGAACCACCGAATTCTTAATGTGGACCGTCCTCTACCAGCCTCAAGATCATCAACAAGACGTATGAGTTGTTCCATGGAGTCACCTATGCAGCAGTTACCACTGTCTCATTCTTCTACAAATCAAGGGATTTGTTACACTTATGGAGACTCAGCTGCAGCAGACATCTTTTTCACTTCAAAACAGCTATGGTTGGGGTCTTTAGGCCCTGATGCATCTGAAGTTCTTGTCAGACATAAGTTTGAGATGTTTGATCTAGTAAATATACTTCCATTCTTTGCATTCAAAGGTTTTGCTTTGGTTGAATATCAAAACGCTACGGATGCGGTGAGAGCCAGGGAAATTATCTTGGGGGTGCTGGTCTTCGAGTAAAATTCATGGATAAAGGATTAGGTACGAAGGTGGCCATAAATAGTGCATGTGTTGGTTCTAATTGCTATATTTATGTTGGAAGTGTTCAGAGCTGCTGGATGAAGGATGATGTCGTGCATGAGCTGAGAAAAGCACTTCAAAAAGGTCCTCGGATGGTTACAGATGGGTGCTAAAATTTTGTTTTTGTACCTGAGTTATATTACCACAATGCAGGCTCCGACATAGTGAAATTCCAAAATCAAAACTATAGAGATAAAGTCATGTTCGCTCACTCTGAACTGTTGGGTTGCGGAAACTCTTAAGTCATCTAGAGAAACAACTCTTTGCGAATGTGTGTACTGCTAAACAGAAAAGAGTATCTTATACCAGAATCTTAGTAAAAATAAATATAGCACAAGGTATGCCAGAAGAGGTTGAAATTGTTGATCCTACAGGAAGGACGTTTGTTCAAAATATTAAATATGACTGGAAACCCATAGTATTTAAGATATGTAAAAGATTGGTCATATATGCAGCTTTGATGATGGTGGACACAATCAACCTCCAAATAGGAGGGGTCAATAGGAAATTGTTTTGCCAAGACGAGGCAGGAGAAATCAGGTGCAAAAGTGGATCCCTAGACCAGGGCTAAATAAAGATGCATGTCTCCTTCACATGTAGATGGTACACATGATATGAACAAACATGATCAAAATAAGGAACCTCACAAACCAATGAGCATACAACATCGGAAACGAAGGGAGGAAAATCAAACAAAGTTACAAGAAGAGTGTTGTGACATTCCAGAAAGGATAATCACTTCCATTGGCATGGATAACTGGTAAAGTGGTTTATCATACACAGAGTTGGTGCAGTTAGGTACCTATTAGAGGAAAATACAAACATGGACAACAGTGAATATGGACAATGTTTTTTGTCCACTGTCTTGGGGAAATAAGGCAAGAAGATAGACTTAGAAACCTCCTGATGGGAGGATACACCTCTCTCTTTAATGAATTGGTTATTCTGGAATGTAATGGGAATGAATAGTCCCTTCAAACAAAAAAGATGACAGGTATTTGGTAAACCACAAAATTTCTTTTGCTGGAATACTAGAAACAACGGTGAACTAATATAAGTTCTCTAAATGTGTGAATAAGATGACTAGAGGCTGGAGTTATGCGCATAACTACTCATTAGCTGAAAATAAGAGAATCTGGATTTTATGAAAGACTGGTGAAATGAGTATTTTGATAGAAGTAGTACATGATCAATTTATGCATCTATAACTAGTTATTAGCCGAAAATAGTAGAATCTAGATTTTATGGAGGCCTGGTGAAATGACTATTCTGATAGAAGTAGTACATGATCAATTTATGCATCTATAACTACTCATTAGCCGAAAATAAGAGAATCTGGATTTTAAGGATGTCTGGTGAAATGACTATTCTGATGGAAGAAGTACAAGATCATTTTACGCATCTAAAGGTAGCAAGTGTTCCAATTTTTATTGTCTGCTAACAGTGATCTATGCCAAAATTGTAGAGAGGAAATGAGATGCTTATGGCAGAAATTACTTAGAGTAGGTTCTATCATCACTGAACCTTGGTGTATTTGTGGAGATTTCTATTCTCCCCTGGTAGATTTGGAATGAATTAGGGGCCAACAGGTCAATGAATCTGAAACAAAAGACTTTCAACAAGTAATAAATGTATTAAATCTTACAGATATGAAATCTATTGGAAGAAGGTATACTTGACAAATTGTAACAAATGGAGTAGAATTGATAGGGCTCTTTGTAATGATTATTGGATGATACAACATGGAACCCTGACAGCTCAATTCAAGAAGAATAGTTTTTCTAATCACTCGCTAATTCTTATTGAGCAATGTAGTGCAAATAGTGGACCCCACAAGCCTTTCAAATTTCTGAACATACTAACTAAACATGAGAGCTTTTCAAACATTATTACGACCATTTGGAAACAAAATGTAAAAGGAGGAGATATATATTGAAAAAAATGAAATTGTGTAAAGAACCTCTGTAGAGGTTATTGACATAGGAAATGGGGAGCTTTGACAATAGAGTCGCTGATGCAAGAGAGAAGTTAGAATCCATCAAAAAATAGATCACTCGACATGTGGGGACTAGTGTAGCCAACACTGTATTTGACATAGAAAAAGAAGTTGTAGTTGAACATCAAAAATGGTCTTATCTCAAGGAGAAGGTGTTGAAACAGAGATCTAAGGCTCACTGACTTGAAGTAGCAGGAGACAAAACCAAGAAGTAGTTCATTATCTGCGTGAAAACTAGAGCCAACATAGATAATATTTCTATTTTAACCAGTCTTGATAGTAGACAGCTCCTAAAACATGATAAAATTGAGAAAGAGATACTTTAATTTTATAAAAGCTTGATGGGTTCTTGGAATGATTCTCTACTAGTATTGAACTAAATTACAAGACATCTTTTCTAAATGCTCTATTGAAACCATATAGGTTCCTTATTCAAACCTTAATGTGGAATGAGAGTCGAGCAGAAACAAAATACAATGATCTCAATAAGAAATATAGAGATGGGAAGAAGTTTGGAATAACATGTTCATGTCGAACTGTACTTCCACAACTGGTATGCCTTTAACCTATAACCCACCAAATTTAATTGATAGACGACCATTAATTGTATTAGAGGTAACAGAAATAATGAAACTGATCGATGAATGGAATAATAGTCTAGTGATGTATATGTTGTGAAGCACCTACTTTCTCCTACATGAGCAATTATATTGATGGGTACTAAAAATTTCTTTTGTTCCTGAGTTATATTACCACGATGCAGGCTGCTACATAGTTAAATTCTAAAGCCAAAACGATAGAGATGAAGTCCTTTTCACTGGCCCTTAACTATTGGGGTGCGGAAACTCTTAGTATAATTTCTAGTTGACTAAAGAAACAAATCTTTTCGGATGTGTGTACTACTAAACAAAAAAGAATATCCTATACCAGAGTCTTAGTGAAAATGAATGTAACACAAGGTTTGCCAGAAGAGGTTGAATGGGTGTTTCTCGAACAAATACTTACAGAATTGGGATGTCCCAGTAAAATGATAGCATGGATAATGATATGTTTCAACAGTGAGATACTGAAGTTATTTCAAATCTGAAATCAATTTTATGGTGAATAATCCACCCTCAAACAAGTGCACCTACCACCATAACTAACAACCAAATATACTTAAAGTTCTTTCAAATGTGAAATCACTCTCCTTGCGTTATGCCCAAGAATTTAAGAAAAAGAAAAATTATCATTAACAGAGCAATTTCTTTTTTCTTCTTAGAAAACAATTCACATGGATTTAAATTTAAACAAAAATAACTTTCAGAATAAATATCACTGATGAAATGAGATAAAAACATACCCACATCCTTTCTGACTTTCCACAGATCCACTTCTTTACGTTTTTGGGTTTGTGAGTCGTTAGACATAATTCATGGTTCCCGAGCTCTTTACCAGTTAGTTCCTTCTACAACCATTAAATATATTGCTAATTATCAACATACATCAGAGAATAACATAAGACCAATACTAATTAATACTAAACAAAAATAAAGAATTACTTACATGTTTTCTTCTGTACTTAGCAAATGCAATTGATCCTCCAGTATGTAAGGAAGGACCTTCTCCATTATTATATGACATTCTATTCTTTAAGTTGATTGCTCATATTTTCTTAAAACCGTCAGAGTTCCATTATTGCGTCAAACCGTCACAGTGAACTTGAGCAATCCACTTTGGTATTTTTGTTTGTTCTTAAAAATGTCTTCTTTGCTTTTCCCAAACTGTCACTCAATCTTTCACTACCCACCCAGTTAAAAGTTTTTCGTACAAATACTTCATCTTCACAAGAAAAAGAATAATTCTTCTGCAAATGTAAATTAAATAATCAATTTAGTACTGTTTTTCAAGTTGAGACGCACAATCTAGTAAATAAAATAACTAGTTATCAAGAAGGTCGGAGTTGGAAACTTATGAGATATTGTGTAAACTGAGAAGTGTAGGAGGCTTTTATATAATTGATTGCCAAGTGTGTAACAAAGTTGCTAAGCTTCTATGGGTTTTATCCTTCAAAACAAAAATCCAAATGGCTACACGTCTTCTACATAAAGAGATAAGATATATGCATAACGAAGACTCTCCTAAAAAAACTTGTTGCCATGTGAGAATGATTTCCAAATGTAAAATTTAATTCAATCATAACACACTACTCACTGAAGCAGTTAGCTCAAAAGGAAAGCACAATATAAAAGAAACTTATCGTTTATGTCAAAATTCTAGAAAGTGATATGGAAGAGTCTGATAATTATCAAAGAGATAGTACTGAAACACCATTACATTCTATGAATAGCATTACTGAAAATTCTAGATGACTTCAACAACAACAGAAAGAAAGAAAATATTAAGCTAGAGAAATCATCCTCCAACTCCACACAAAAAGACAACATCAGGCCAAATGGAGGAATCTCCTTTAAAGACAAAATAATTTTCCCATTAACAAGTATAATACGAGATTCATGTATCAATTAGTGTCTTCTCACACACGTTTATGCATACTTTTTTTATTTTTAGAATTTACTAATGCAAAAAATCTAATGCTTAAGTTAAATTTGCAGATTCTTGTTTAGGTATAGATACCTCAAAATCATTAATACATTTGAATCGTACATGCTCTGGAACATTGCTCCAACAATGCCATGGTCAAGAGAAGTTTCTTTTAAAGGCTAACACCATATCTCGAATAGCCTCATGTGGGCAGAATCTACAAAATCATTAATACAATACATTATGAGAAGATTATTAAATGAAAACACATTTAGCCATTACTTCTATAATTTTGTATTCCTTACGTATCTCCATTTACTCTCACGGATTTTATGCCACCAAGTGTATCTTCTCTGCCCTGTGGATTACTACTTATAAAAGAGGCGAGTGTTTTTTCAAGAGAAACATCTTGAGTTGGAGTTTCTTGTTGAGCACCAACATTCTGAGAAAAAGGTGTTTCTTGTCGTCCAACATCTAGAGAAATAGGAGCTTCTTGTTGACCACCAACATTTTCAGGAGTAGTTATTTGTTGAGCATTGGCTTCTTGAGATGTATGTACAATCTGTTGAGAACTACTTTCATGTGATGAGACAATACACTGGTTTAAACCAACTTGCTAAGATTTAGGAATTGATGATTCACTAACACCTTTTTGAGAAGTGTCTGGCGGCAGCTTGCTGCCTCCTCCTCCTTTGATAGTTATGCCCCCACGGCATCCCAAACTACGTTTAATGCCTCTTCCCCTTGTCATATTTCCTGTTCAAAATCTAACAAGAACTATAGAATAATACTCAAGAAGTCACTTAAAAATTTTCAACATTTCATGCTATAAAAATGATTAATGTAGAAAAAATAATGAAGCTCATTTGCACTCAATGTTCACTAATATAACAAAAGCAAATAAGATAGATCGATTCACCCATTTAGATGGGGAATAAAAAAATGTACTCATGCAATGATATTACGTAGTATATGTTGTTGCAGCAAGGGTAGAGTTTGCTTTTATTCAATAAAAAAGAACTGTAGTACTGCACAGTCGAAGTGTTACATCAAAATCTTGACACCTAAAAATGGTGAGATTAAGACTCTACTACAGTATTCTGCAAACATTTGCTACTATGGAGACTACATTTCATTCACACTTCTTCATATGCCTATCACTAAAAATCTCCAAATCTTCCTCTACTCCTTCCATAAATTACATATATAAAACGATAATAAATTATTGGAAACATACTAAGGTAATTTCACTAACTCAACTAGTTTAAGGAAAACCACCTATATATGACTAATAGAATATGAGATCAAATACTCTACTAAAAAACATGATAAAACTTTAGTCCTATAGTAATCAACATGTAATTTTGCATCTTCAGGTAAGAGCTCCTTCAAAAATAGCAAAATTTGATTATAGCAATTGTCACTCATGTTAGACTCAGACTTAATGTTCAACAACCTGCACACTGATGATAGGGGAGAATGTGTAACATCTTGCAAATTGAAATAACTAAGAAGAAGCTAATAATTGGAAATAGCCATTTTTGGGATGAGTTAAGGAACTTTTAGATATGGTAGAAAATATCTTGGAATTATCTTTCCAACGCTGCTGAGTTTGTGCGATTTCGAGTTCATATGAGTGAGTTATTCCCTTTGGAAGTTGGGAAGTTGGAATAAGGAAAGTCCAATCAGGATTTTGAAAGGGTAGTTTGGTATTTTCGTTGCCTAATTATTTTATTTCATTTTTGGTAATTAAATTAGGGTCTAATCAGAATTAGATAAGTTTATGCTCTTACCAAAATACGCTAGGGCTTGGAGAAAAGAGAAAAAAAGAGTACAAAGGAGAAGAGAAGTTAGATTCGTCAAAATCGTCAAGTTGAGCTTGTGAATTTTCGTCGGGGGTGATCCCTACAAGGTATGTGAGTTCACAGCGTAGATTTCATTCACCTACGCGCAAAACATGTTTAATTGAACGTAAATTCGTCCTAAAAATTGAAAGTTTGAATGTTCTTGATATGTGTTCTTGAATTTACTTTCGTTCTTGAATTTGGGATGATATTGAGGAATTATTGAGAGTTTAAGGTCGATTTTAGAGTTGTTTTGAGTGAGGTTCTTTCGTACATTTGTAGGGTATCTGGATTCTAAAGAGAATTGGAGAAAAAAAATCGAATTTATGCGATTTGGGGTTAGAAAATGAAGAAGGAACAAGTCGGCACAACCTGGGTACCAGGTCCGTGTCGTAGACCTGTTCCTCAGAATTAACAATTTGTTCTTCACGTCATGGAGCGGTCACGGACCATTCTGCCTCAAAATTGATTTGGCGATAAAAAAATTAAATCCATCTCCGCGTCGCGGACCAGCTTTTAGGCAGTGATTTCTTGATATTTTCTCATGTTTTGCTATCTAAAATCATTCCTAAACATCATGAGATCTTTCCTATCACAAATCTTAATCCTTGAATACATAATTCAATTCAAGAATCAGTTAAGAATCAAGTCAAGAAAATTTAAGAGCCAAGTCAAGAGAAGTTCATAGAGTCTTCTAAGAGTCTTTTACAAATGATTTAACTTTGTTTTAAGACTTGACTTTTGAGTTCAGTAAGAGTGAAGTTGAAGTTCATTTCTTCAAAAGTATATGGGGGCTTTGTATTCCCAAAGAGTTTAAAATGTTTTCACATTTAAACAAGTAAGGAAACTTTGATTTCCAAAGAGCCTTCGGTCAAGAGAAGTTCATAGAGTCTTCCAAGAGTCTTTTACAAATGATTTAACTTTGTTTTAAGACTTAAGTTTTGAGTTCAGTAAGAGTTAAGTTGAAGTTTATTTCTTCAAAAGTATATGGGGGCTATGTATTCCCAAAGAGTTTAAAATGTTTTCACATTTAGACAAGTAAGGAAACTTTGATTTCCAAAGAGCCTTCGGGCTAGTTTTCATAAAAGAGTAATCGCTTTCTAAATGAAGCAAGATGGAAAACTTTTATTTCCAAGATAGCCTTTGAGCTAAGTTTTGGAGCACTAATCTCAAATCACAGAAAGACATATGTTTTTAAACATAAGAGCTGATATTATATTTTTCGGAGTAGTATTGAGCAACGATATGGGGGAGAGTTCAGACAACTCACAATCCCCATAAACCATGTAGCCATCATGGGTAGAAAAGCGTTATACTTTTTAGATGATTCTTTTAGTGCATTTTAGCATAGACTAGTGGATCCATTTAGTAATTTAGGTTCTATACCCTCAGAAAGGTATAGAATGGCCCTGGCAGCATGAGGCGAAATATTGTATCATCACAATAGCTCTTACGTGATAGTTGTCGGTTAGAGGAACTCCCACATAAGCAATTTTATTCTTATATTCATACTTATTTGTAATTTTACATACATTTCAGAGTTTTAGTGTATCTTTGCATACACATAGAGTTAACATCATGTTTTAAACAGCTTTTCTTTATATTGCACTTGTTTTAAACTTCTTTATATTGAAATGAGTTGAGTTATGTTGAGTTGAGTTGAGCGAGGTAAGTGTTTCGTTCAGATTCTATGTTTAGCATTCCAACTTGCATACTCGTACATTCAATGTACTGATGCCAGTTGTCCTCGCATTGTTGATCCAGTGAGTAGTTTAGAGTCAGTTGGTGAGCCTCTTTGCATTTCGGAGGACTCTTTTACTTTACATTCAGTATTTTTTTATTGTTAGGATGATCGGGGGTCTTGTCCCGACATCTCTCTTTCTTTTAGAGGCTTCATAGACAGTTAGTAGTTCAGTTGTCTTTACATTATCATTTCATATGTTAAGACTTGAGTTGCCATTTTTGGCCATGTTGAATGTTTGACTTTTAAGCATTCTCAGTATTTTATTATTCAAGTGAGTATAGTGCTATTGATTATTATATATATGCATAGAGTCTTCCGCTGAGTAAGTAAGTCAGGCCAAGGGTTAGCTTGGGGCCAACAATGGTTCTCGAGTACCAACCACATTTGGGATATAGGCTCGGGGTTTGATAAACTTGGTATTAGAGCACAGAGTTCAAGGGTCCTAAGGAGTCTATGAAGTCGTGTCTGTAGAGTCCTAGTTATCGGTGTAAAGCGCGCCACATCTATAATTAGGAGGCTGCAACATTTAGGAAATTCCTTCACTTCTTCCATACTGATTTTGTGCGTTAGAGTTTTATCTCTAAAAAAGTTTCTTTCTAACTCATGATTGCGCTTAACAGATTGTGAGTTGGACTATTTTGAGGTTGATTTCATGGGGCTTTTCTTTCCCCGTGAGCTAAGAGAAGCAAAGAGATAGTTGCCGACATGACAAGCAAGATGAGTTTATTCGTTGTTGTGTTTCCTCGTCTGTCAAATAAGGAAAGTAAGGTAGCCATTCCAATAGGTGACATGGGCATAGCTAGGCTGATGATCCATGTGCAACAAGTTGAGGAGGACAAAATGAAGGATAGAGAAGAGTTTGAGAATAAGAGGGCTAAGACATCAGGGAATGAATCCAGGAAGAAAAAGAGTAATGCGAACCGGTCTTCTTTCTAACGTAAGCAGAAAGGACCTGCTCCATCATCTGCTAATGCACCTGCACTAAGGAACAAATGTGAGTACAATAGTCAGAATTCTCAGAAGTTCAGAGCTACACCTGCGCATTCGCAAGGTAGTGAGGCACAAGAGGGTACTAAGACTCCTGCATGTGCTAAGTGTGCTAGGAGCCACTCAAGGATGTGTCGTGATGGCTCAACTATTTGCTTCAGGTGTGGCCAGAATGGTCATTTTATGAGAGAGTGTCCTAAGAGCAGACAAAGTAATGGTAATGGGGGCAATAGAGCCCAGTCTTCTTTAGTTGCTCTACCTAATAGAGTTGCATCTAGATGAGCTACTTCAAGGGCAGGTGGAGAAGGAAACCGTCTTTATGCTATCGCTAGTCTCTAAGAGCAAGAGGATTCGCTAGATGTTGTCACTAGTATGATCCAAGTCTTTAGTTTTGCTGTTCTTCCAAAGCAACTTAGTGAACCCTTCAGTGTTTCTACACCTGATGGTGAGTCTATTCTAGCAGAAAGAGTCTATCATGATTATTTCGTTTCCATCAATCACAAGAGTACCATGGCTAATTTAGTTGAGTTAGACATGGTAGATTTTGATGTCATTCATGATATGGACTGGCTTTATGCCTATTATGCCTCAGTTGATTGTAGAACTCGAATCGTCAAGTTTCAATTTCCAAATGAGCCAGTCTTAGAGTGGAAAAATAGTTCAGCAGTGCCTAAGGGTCGTTTTATTTCACATCTTAAGGCAAGGAAGTTAGTTTCTAAGGGGTGTGTCTATCACTTAGTCCGTGTTAATGACTCTAGTGTTGAGATACCTCCTATCTAGTCAGTTCCAGTAGTAATAGAGTTTCCAAAAGTGTTTCCAGATGATCTACCAGGAGTCTCTCCTGAGAGAGAGATAGACTTCGGTATAGATATTCTCCCAGATACTAGTCCTATCTCTATTCCACCATATAAAATGGCATCAGCAGAGTTGAAAGAGCTTAAAGAGCAATTAAAGGATGTCTTAGATAAGGGCTTTATTCGACCAAGTGTCTCACCTGGGGGCGCTCCAGTCTTCTTTTTGAGAAAGAAAGATGGTTCCCTTAGGATGTGTATAGATTACCTTCAGTTGAACAAGTATCATCTTCCAAGGATTGATGATCTATTCGATCAACTTTAGGGTGCCACCTATTTTTATAAGATAGATCTCAGATCTGGCTACCCTCAGTTAAGAGTAAGAGAATGTGACATTCCAAAACCAGCTTTCAGAACCCGTTATGGTCATTATGAGTTTTTTGTCATGTCCTTGGTTTGACCAATGCGCCTGCAACATTCATGGACCTTATGAATAGGGTATTCAAACCTTATTTAGATATGTTTGTTATCGTTTTCATTGATGACATACTAATCAATTCAAGGAATGAAGAAGATCATGCTAGTTATCTCAGAATAGTTCTCCAAACTTTAAAGGATAGAGAGTTGTATGCCAAGTTCCCTAAATGTGAGTATTGGCTGGAGTTTGTGGAATTCTTAGGCCATATTGTATCTGGAGAGGGAATTAAAGTTAATACTCAGAAAATTGAGGCAGTGCAGAATTGGCCTAGACCCACATCTCAAACTGATATTAGGAGTTTCTTAGCTTTGGCTGGCTATTATAGAAGGTTTATAGAGGGTTTTCCATCCATTTTGTCTCCTTTGACCAAATTTACTCAGAAGACAATTAAGTTTCAATGGTCTGAAACTTGTGAGAAAAGCTTTCATGAATTGAAGATGAGGTTAACTACTGCCCTAGTTTTGACCTTACCAGAAGGTACTCAAGGTTTTGTGGTGTATTGTGATGCATCTAGAGTTGGTTTGGGTTGTGTGTTAATGCAGAATGGCAAAGTTATAGCTTATGCCTCCAGACAATTCAAAATTCATAAGAAGAATTACCCAAATGAGCTTAATCTCAGACAAAGGAGGTGGTTAGAATTACTCAAGGATTATGACATGAGTATTTTTTATCACCCAGGCAAGGCTAATGTTGTTGATGATGCCTTGAGCAGGTTGTCTATAGGTAGTACCGCCCATGTTGAGGAAGAAAAGAGAGAGTTAGCGAAAGATATGCCTATAGACTTGCACGATTAGGAGTCCGACTAATGGATTCCAAGGAAGGAGGAGTAGTGGTGATGAATGGGGTGAATCTTCATCAGTGTCAGAAGTGAAAGAAAAGCAAGACCAAGATCTTATTTTGCTTGAATTAAAGGTAAATGTTCATAAGCAAAAAGTATTAGCTTTTGAACAAGGGGGAGATGGTGTATTGAGATATCAAGGTAAATTGTGTGTACCAATAGTGGATGGACTCCAAGAGAGGATCATAGAGGAAGCTCATAGCTCCAAAGACTCCATTCATCCAGGTTCCACAAATATGTATCATGACTTGAGAGAGGTATATTGGTGGAACAATATGAAGAAGGGCATTGCAGAATTTGTCGCTAAGTGTCCAAATTGCCAACAAGTTAAAGTAGAGCACGAAAGGCCCAGTGGTTTGGCACAGAATATAGAACTTCCAAAATGGAAGTGGGAGATTATTAATATGGATTTCATCACAGGTTTACCAAGGTCTCGCAGGCAACATGATTCCATTTGAGTTATTGTCGATAGAATGACAAAATCAGCCCACTTTTGCCGGTAAAGACCACCCATTCGGTAGAAGATTATTCTAAGTTGTATCTTCAAAAAGTGGTTAGACTTCATGGAGTTCTGGTCTCCATTATTTCAGATAAATGTGCGCAATTTACTGCACAGTTTTGGAAGTCATTCCAAAAAGGCTTGGGTTCAAAGGTGAACTTAAGTACTACATTTCATCCTCAGACACATGGTCAAGCAGAGCGCACTATTCAGACCTTAGAGGATATGTTGAGGGAATGTGTGATTGATTTCAAAAGTAATTGGGATGATCACCTACCTCTAATTGAGTTTGCTTACAACTATAGTTATCACTCAAGCATCCAAATGGCTCCTTATGAAGCTATTTATGGGAGAAGATGCAGATCTCCTATTAGATGGTTTGAAGTTGGTGAAGCAGGGTTGATAGGACCAGATTTAGTTCATCAAGTTATGGAGAAGGTGAAAGTGATTCAAGAGAGGTTCAAAACGACACAGATTCGTCATACACTGATGTTAGGAGAAGGGAGTTATAATTTGAAGTACATAGTTGGGTATATCTAAAAGTTTCACCCATGAAGGGTTCTATGATGTTTGTTAAGAAGGGGAAGCTTAGTCCCCGGTATATTGGACCTTATCGAATATCCAAGAGGATTGGCAATGTAGCTTATGAGTTGGAGCTACCACAAGAGTTAGCAGTGGTTCATCCGGTATTTCACATCTCCATTTTGAAGAAATGCATGGGTGATCTTTCATTTATCATACCAACTAAAAAATATTGAGATCAAGGATAGCTTATCTTATGAGGAGATCCCTATTCAAATTCTAGATCGCCAAGTTCGCAAGTTGAGAACAAAAGAAGTAGCATCAGTCAAAGTCCTTTGGAGGAACCAATTTGTTGAGGAAGATACTTGGGAAAATGAGGAGGATATGAAGAAGAGATATCCACATCTCTTCGAATCCGGAGAAGTTCCAAATCAAGGTACTAATCCTTTATTGGTATTTATTTATAAGTTGGCATGTTGTTTTGCATTTGCTTATGGGCGGTTGAACTCAATGTTTCATGTTACACCTATAGGCTAGTAAGAGTAATCTCATTTGAGGACGAATGTTCCCAAGGGGAAGATATTGTAACATCTCACAAATTGAATTTACTAAGAAGAAGCTAATAATTGAAAATAGTCATTTTTGGGAAGAATCAAAATCTGGAAATTTTGTTAAGTTAGAATAAGTTGAGTTTTGGCCGACTTTAAACAGCTATAACTTCTAACTCAGGATGAGTTAGAGGAACTTCCACATATGGTAGGAAATCTATTGGAATTATCTTTCCAACGCCGCTGAGTTTGCACGATTCCAAGTTCGTATGAGTGAGTTAGGCCCTTTGGAAGTTGGGATGTTGGAATAAGGAAAGTCCAATAAGTATTTTGAAAGGGTAGTTTGGTCTTTTCCTTGCCCAATTATTTTATTTCATTTTTGGTAATTAAGTTAGGGTTTAATCAGAATTAGATCAGTTTAAGCTCTTACCAAAATACGCTAGAGCTTGGAGAAAATAGAAAAGAAGAGGAGAAAGGAGAAGAAAAGCAAGATTTGTCAAGATCATCGAGTTTAGCTTGTGGATTTTCGTCGGGGGTGATCCCTACAAGGTGTGTGAGTTCACACAGTGTTGAGTTCTTTCACCCACGCACCAAACATGTTTAAATCAGCATGAATTCATCCTAAAATTGAATGTTTGAATGTTCTTGATGTGTGTTCTTGAATTTACTTTCGTTTTTTAATTTGGGATGATATTGAGGAATTCTTGAGAGTTTAAGGTCGATTTTAGAGTTATTTTGAGTTAGGTTCTTGGGTAGATTTGTTGGGTATCTGAATCTAAAGAGAATTGGGGAAAAAGAATCTAATTTAGGTGATTCGGGGTTTTATAACGAAGAAGGAACAAGTCGGCAGAATCTAGGTACCAGGTCCGCGTCGTGGACCTGTTCCTCAGAATTGGCAATTTTTTCTTCACGGAGCGGAGCGGTCACGGACCGTTGTGCCTCAAAATTGATTTTGCAATAAAAAATTTAAATGCATCTCAGCGTCGCGGACCAGCTTTCAGGCATGATTTCTTGATATTTTCTCATGTTTAGCTATCTAAAATCATTTCTAAACTTCATGAGATCTTTCCTATCACAAATCTCAATCCTTGAATCCATAATTCAATTCAAGGATCAGTTAAGAGTCAAGTCAAGAGAAGTTAAAAGCCAAGTCAAGAGAAGTTCATAGAGTCTTCCAAGAGTCTTTTACAAATGATTTAACTTTGTTTTAAGACTTGAGTTTTGAGTTCAGTCAAGAAAAAAGTTGAAGTTTATTTCTTCAAAAGAATATGGGGGCTATGTCTTCCCATAGAGTTTAAAATGTTGTCACATTTAAACAAGTAAGGAAACTTTGATTTCCAAAGAGCCTTCGAGATAGTATTCAGAAAGGAGTAATCACTTTCTAAATGAAGCTAGAGGGGAAACTTTGATTTCCAAGATAGCCTTTGAGCTAAGTTTTTCAACACTAATCTCAAATCACAGAAAGAAGTATGTATTTAAACATAAGTGCTAATATTATAATTTTGGGAGTAGTATTGAGCATCGATATGGGGGAGAGGTTAGACAACTCACAGCCCCATAAACCATGTAGCCATTGATGTTTGCGTAATCAAGACACAACTTACAATTCGAGTGTCTACGATCGTACAATAGTAATATAACCCAACCAAGGGTTGGGGTCGAGTCCTAAGGGAGAGGTTTCTGAGAATTAAGAGTTAAGCGCGAATATGCTAGAGCTAACCATAGCTAAAAACATTATAGAGTAAAAACATGATAAATCTAGGGGTTGAAATGAATGGCAATTATCAATAGGGGGTTTGTATTCAACTAATGACAAAAATAGTGAAAATATAAAGATGCGAATTAGGGAGACGGGATTCTTGGGATGTGATAGGATTATGGGATAAACAACACAATCGGATAAATCTATTAATAATCAATTTCTGAACATTTGTAACTAGGCTAGACTTTAGTAGGGGTAAATTCTCTCTTGAGAAACTTACCCAGAATAACCTTGGTTTCTCTCAAACACCGAGTTGCCGAAATTAAGCACAGCCTCCGCCTTAGCCCATTCACTCTCTCGAGCTGAACGTGTGGGAAAAGGCCTAGGATTCACTCTCTCGAGCTGAACCCACGACGACCCAATAACCACCGGCTATTGATTTAGTAGTCTTAGTTTTAAAACCTCTCTCTCAAGCAAGCTAAAAACACTAAGATGAAATCGTATTTGCAACTACAATCCCATTAAGTTAAAACACAACTATTAAACAAAACCACATTTAAACAACAAATAGACTAATAATAAACAATACCCAGCAGGAAATTTAACCCATATTCACAAAATCACACCCCAAGAATTGGGATTTTAGCTAGACATAGAAAAAAGGAGGAAAATGATAACAAATCTAAGTAACATCAATTGGGCATGATTTATATTCACTTCAAACGAGTCTAGGATAAAGAATCTTCAACATCCACTTCCAATTTCTTGGAATTGGAAGTCTTCAAATTATCAAAAGCAAAGCAAAAATGTTCTCTACTTGAAAACTTGGAAAATAAAATGTTGTATCTGAAAATGCATACTAAGATAAAAATTCAAGCTAGTATTTATAGTTGTCAAAAGATGTGTTGCGGAGGATCACTCAGCGCAATTAGTCGGGATTTACATCAGTTATTGAGACAAATTATGTATTTGAGAACACTAATTCTATTTAAATGAAGCCCTAAATGAGTCCAAATTATGGATTTATTAGGAATCATGGGTAGAAAAGGGTCATACTTTTTAGATGATTCCTTTAGTGCTTTTTAGCATAGACTAGTGGATCAACTTAATAGTTCAGGTTCTATACCCTCGGTAAGGTATAGGGCGGCCCTGGCAGCGTGAGGCAAAACGTTGTATCATCACAATAGCTCTTACATGATGGTTGTCAGTTAGAGAAACTCCCACAGAAATAATTGTATTCTTATATACACAATTATTTGTATTTTTACATACATTTCAGAGTTTTAGTGTATCTTTGCATACACACAGAGTTGACATCGTGTTTTAAACAACTTTTCTTTATATTGCACTTATTTTAAACTGATTTATATTGAAATGAGTTCAGTTATGTTGAGTTGAGTTAAGCCAGGTAAGTGTTCCTTTTAGATTCTTTTCAAGCTTAAGTTGTTTTTAGCATTCCAACTCGCATACTCGTACATTCAATGTACTGATGTCAGTTGGCCTGCATCTTCTTATGATGCATACACAGGTAACTAGGATCTACATCCAGTGCATCGTTGATCCAGTGAGCAGTTCAGAGTTTGTTGGTGAGCATCCTTGCATTGCGAAGGACTCCTTTATTTTGCTTTCAATAATTTTCATTGTTAGGATGATCGGGTCTTGTCCCAACATCCCTCTTTGTTTTAGAGGATTCGTAGACATTTAGTAGTTCAGTTGTCTTTATAGTATCATTTCATATGTTAAGACTTAAGTTGCCATTTTTGGCCAAGTTGAATGTTTGACTTTTAAGCATTCTCAGTATTTTATTATTCAAGTAAGTATAGTGCTATTGATCATTTATAAATATGAACAGAAAAGCAGAGTATCTTCAAGAAGAAAAAATACTGATTCTGTGTGAATTTCTGTCTCATATCTAACAAAAATATATGAAAAACTAGTTTTTCAACAATACCTCTTTATATAAATGAATTAGGTTTAGGAGAACTTTCTTACCTTAACTGAAGAAGGAAGTAACGATTTGTGATTTCAAGCGTCTGTAAACTGGAATAAATAGTTAGAATTTTGGGAGCATGATGAAGAGACGTGAAGTAGGGCATCCTTCATTTACGGGATTTGAGGAAGAGTTGTTCAGTTAATTTGTTCTAGTTTGCAGGATTTGAAGCTCTATTAGGGTTTTACTGTTGTACGTTTCTTGTTCTTTTTCTAATTCTTTTCTTTCTACTTCTTATATTTTATTATATAATTAGTTGTATATATGTTTCTTATTCTATTTCTTTTCATTATACTATATTAATTAGATGTACGTTTTTTACTTCTTATATTATATTAATTAGCTGTACGTTACTTGTCTTCTGTTATATATATATATATTACTATTATTATTATTATATTTTGTTCCTACACTAAACTAAAATATTATAAAATATCTACTTAATTAAATAAAACATAGTAATCATTTATCCTAAAGTAAATTTCTTCTATTAAATATTAATAATTTGAATGTGTTTATGTTAGCCTACTACTTAATTGGAAAAAAATTAATTTTAATCTTCTTATACTTAATGTCGTTGTTAGTCAATCTACTCATCAATTATATTATATAGTATTTTCATCTTATTTGTAAATTTATCTTATTCTATTTATTACTTGTAGCCTTTTCAATTTTTACCGTCTCTTTTTATTAATTAGTTGTATTATATTAATATTATTATACTAAATTTTAAAGGTCATAAGCAATTATGAAATCAAAATTTAAAAAATGAAAATAATTATAAGAAAGTAATATTACATTTATTTGACACATAAAAATATGTGTCTGAATAAATCCTTTTACTATATATGACTTTTCCACTTCTCTTAGTTAACTAATCAAATAACTTAATAATAGTATTTGACCTTATTAAACATGTACCTTTTGGAATCCTAATCATGTACTCCCTCCGTCCATTTTCATTTGTCATGTTACGTTTTTCGAAAGTCAATTTAACTATAATTTTCATAATTTACATTAGTTCGATATAATAAATAAAAAATTTAGATATTCAAAAACTATACGAAAAGTAATTAAATTGCAATATTTTTGCATGTCAATATGATGAAAAAATATGTCATAAAATGTTAGTCAAAGTTTTTATAGTTTGACTAAAAAAAATGAAACTATGATAATTAAAAGTGGATAGAGGTAATAATTAGTATGTCATGCCTTGGAAAAACCAACAATTGTATTTGAGGTACTATTGTTACAGACTTACACTGATTTAGATATTTCTTATTTACTATTAATATATTTAAACCTTTTCACATAAATATTATTTGTGATAATATTTTTTCTTATTTTATTTACTATTTTTTTCCTTTGTTTGCTTTAATATAATATTGATAACTCTTGTGATGTTCATATTCATAACCTCTAAATAATTAATTTAAAATTTTAAGATATCTTTTGATATTCCTCTATTTTATCTATATAAATTCAACTTCTCATATGACCCTGCTATCCAAACGTTTATATCATTATTGTACTATTTGATTCATGTTTTTGTTTGACTCGATAAATGAAGTCTCTTGAATTTTGATTCGTGAGGAAGAAAATAAACATAAGAACTAAGAAAATTATGCATTAATTTTGTATTTATTTTTCTATCTATATTATTATATGACTTTAGTCTAAAGATTGGATACGTTGCATTTTTTCAATTTTTATTTCTTTGTCTTTCTCTATATCAGACTTCTTTAATTTAATTTATATGATTTTTTTATTTTTGAAAGTTTGTATTTTTATTTGGCCTCCAATTAGTCATGTATGACTTCATTAGAAGTTTATTACTATTAACCAAACTTATGTTCAAATTTAGAGTTAGTTGCTTAAAAGATATACATTTAAACACTAAAATACGCCCTTCATTTTGTATTTAATTTCTTGTCCCACTTTTAAAAATTTATTTATAACTATTGAATTTTACTATTTATTACACACATGTTTTTATACAATTATAATTGTTCTTAAGATTTTAAAGAACATATATGGGACACACGACTCAATTCTTACTAAAACTTAAATATAGAATTTGCAAGAAACTTTCCTAGCAACCTATCAATTTGGCTAGGCATCTTTCCTAGCTAAAACATAGCTAGGGAATAGCTACAAAATATTTTCCTAGCTAAACCAAAATCCTTAAAGAGGGAAAAATTGTGCCAGATTAGATTTCCGGTAAAAAAATTGGCGCCAATTTTGATTTTCCGCCAAAATTTAATTGAGATTTTGCTTAGAAAGGTCCCGAGCAATGTATTAGCTAGGGATTGTTCATAGCTAATTCCTAGCTAATATTTGACTAAATTTTCAGACCAAAAAGTTTACTAGGAAACAAGACATTTCTAGCTAAATCTGACGCTAATTTATTGATTAGCTAGGAATATTAGTTCTCTAGCTAAATCTGTAGCTAATAGCATGTTTTCTTGTAGTGGTTGATGAGTCCCCAAATTGGACTCATTTAGGGCTATATTTTAATAGAAATTGTGTCCTCAAATGCTTATTTTATCTCAATATCTGATAAAAACCCTTAAGTTTCAGGTATTTGATGTTTGAAGGAAAGCATGGACACTACGTCGAAAAAAGGAATGAAAAGGCTAAAAAAATGAAGAAATTAATGCATGAGGATCGCCGAGTGGCGACTAGGTGAGTCGCCTAAGGGTCTTACTTCACCTTTTGTTCCAGTGTGCTGATCCTTGAAGGAAATGATTAAGTCGGCGGAAAAAGGGAACAGTTAGGGCATTGCCGAGAAGTTCCGCTAAGCAGTACCATATCGCCCAATGACCCAGAGCACGACGATGCTGAAGTCTGGTGCAAGACGGCGATGAACTACATCAAAGGGTGAATCGTCAAATTGATCGGCGATTTCGACTAACAACGCTGAATGATCTGTTGCAGCACAAATCTGTGAAAACTATAAATACAAGTTAGAGTTGTAGTTTTAAGAGTCGAACAATTATTATAATTTCCATATAGAATAATACTTTTGATATTTTTGCTCTAAGTTTGAAAAGGTTTTGAAGACTTCAAGATCCAAAGGATTTCATCTTCAAGATTTGGATTTGGGTCTCTTGGATTCTTCAATTTTGGCCTGTATCAAAAAATGAATCTTCATACCCGGTTGAATGTGAGCTCAATTTGGTATAAATTTCTATCTCTTATACATGTGTAGCTAAAAACCCCAATTCTTGGGGTGTGATTTAGCGAATACGGATTAAGATAATTGTTAGGTCTTGCTTGCTGATAGTTTAATCGTAGTTTAATTATTATTTCATTTAGTAGTTGTGGATGAATTTAATGAATTTGTAGTTGCAAATACAAGTTTATTTATTTGTTTTTGGCTTGCTCGAGAGAGAGGTCGTAAAACTAAAACTACTAAATTGATGGCTGATGGGAGTGGGTCGACATGAGGTTCAGATCGAGAGAGTGAATCCTAGTCTCATTCCCACACACTCAGCTCGAGAGAGTTAGTGGGTTAAGGCGTAGGCTGGTCTTAATGTGGCAAGTTGGTGTCTGAGAACGCATTTGAAATGGGGTAAGTTGCTCGAGAGAGAGCTTATCCCCCTTAAATTTTAGCCTAGTCACAATTATTCTATGAAACCCTTATTCCTATCACATCCCAAGGATCCCCTCTCATTAATTAGAAATCCTTGTTTAATTTTTTGTATTTACCTTACTTGTGACAAAACCCCCCATTGTTAATTGACACTCTTGTGTCCCCTTTTAATTTACAATGTTTTTAATCATTAATGTCTTTAGCTACGACTAGTTAGAACTAAAAATTATTTTTTTATTAATTCTTAAAACCACTCCCTTGGGAACGATCCCAACCCTTAGTTGGGTTATTGAACTATTGTATGATCGTAGACACTTGCATTGGAAATTGTGTCTTGATTTCGTTTAGTAGTTGTAGATGAATTTAATGAATTTTTAGTTGCAAATACAAGTTTTTTTTTATGTATTTTCTACTTGCTCGAGAGAGAGGTCGTAAACTAAAACAACTAAATTGATGGCCTGTGGGAGTGGGTCGACATGAGGTTCAGCTCGAGAGAGTAAATCCTAGTCTCATTCCCACACACTCTGCTCGACAGAGTGAGTGAGTTAAGGTGTAGGCTGGTATTCACTCGACAAGTGGGTGTCCGAGAGGAATGCATTTGAAACGGGGTAAGTTGCTCGAGAGAGAGCTTATCCCCCTTAAAGTTTAGCCTAGTCAAAATTATTCTATGAATCTTCTATCAAAAGCATGTACCCAATAATCTAGCTTAACCCGTATTCCCGTTACATCCCAAGGATCCCCTCTCATTACTTAGAAATCCTTGTTTAATTTGTTGTATTTACCTTACTTGTGACAAAACCCCCTATTGTTAATTGACACTTTTGTGTCCCCCCCTTTAATTTACAATGCTTTTAATCATTAATGTCTTTAGCTATGACTAGTTAGAACTAAATTTATTTTTCTATTAATTCTCAAAACCACTCCCTTGAGAACAATCTCAACCCTGGGTTGGGTTACTAAACTATTGTACGATCGTAGACACTTGCATCAGAAGTTGTGTCTTGGTTATGCAAATATCAGGGATCCTAACCCAGCATTTTGTAAACTTTGTGACATTGGAAAAAGGATTCAAAGACCTTCGATTTGATATCTCATGGGCCACCTAATTCTCTATCTGTTGAAAGTTATTGTCGTTTAAAGTTGACCCAAAAACTCAAAATATTAAGAGTAGATTGAAGATTCTTAATTTAGATTTTTCGAAGTCCGAGGTGTTACAAAATTCTAACCAAAGGCCAAATTTTCTATCATTTCCAACTTAGAACCTCAAAACCTCATATTGACTCAGAATTTAAAACTGACAACTCTTTGAAACCTAATTCCACTTTCTAGGATTGATGAAATCAATAGAATTCCATTTCCACACTAAAACTCCCAAAAGTCACCAAAAACCACTTTTTAAAAATTATAGCATTAAAAACTCAAAACTTACAAAATTCTCACTTTTAAACACAAAATTTGAAACCAACATTCAAAACTCAATCATGAAAGACTGGGGGTCAAGATCAATAGGGGAAAAATGGTAATTTCACAAAAATTAGAAAAATTACCAACCGGGTCATTTTAAGGATGTGCTCAACTTTTACTTGACTAGCCGACACATTGATGCCCTTTCATACATGGTTTTTACTACTCATTATCCTCTATAGAGTTAATTGCTACTATTTGTAGATTCAATATTTGATTTTTTTCCTCTTCATAGATGATTTGTTGTAAAACATGGAATCGGGCCTAAGCAGTGTATACAAACTGCTTGTGTCCATTATGGCCCCCTCATACTCTGAGTACATTAGTACTGGCTTTAGGGAGCTACACAGGTCCAACATCACCCGCACAGAAAGAAGGTAGGTCTATACATTTAGTTACTTATGGTCCTACTACATACTCTACATTCATATGTGTGTCCTATCACCAATATACTTGTTTATTCATTGCACCCTTTATTTTATAAGGGGCGGTTGGATTATGTTTGAGCTTTGTACCTTTCAAACTTATGGGTGTCCAATTAGATTATTATTCACTATTGTCATTGATCTTTTAGCTAATTGGTTTTGATTCTGGAATCGTGGTATTTAGTCCTCTTGACCCTTAGTGGTTGACTTGTATCTTAGTTTACTTGTGATTATGTTGTGTTCTTTCCTTCTAGGGACGTTGTTGATTCTGTTCCTTATTTCTTGTACCCTAATTATGTATGTTATTTCTTTCTATCATATTATCTCCTATTTAGTTATTTGTGATATGTTATCCTTATTACTTGTTGTTTATACTTGTGTTATCTTTGGCTCTCACTCGGTTCATGCCTATTGAGTACCAATTTTCATATTAATACTACACTTCTTCTCCCTGTAGATCATAGTTTGAGTTTTTGCCACTGATTTGAAGTCGTGCGGAGCAGCTTTGAGTTTGGAGACTAGGCTAGCTTGTACTCATATTGTATTTCTAAAAGTTAATACTCTTATTTCGATTAGACGCTCGATTATCGACTGATGCCAGGTCTTGTGATGGTTCCTTGTGTTATAGTTATGTTGATAACCTTTTCTTCATTTAGTCATTAATTATATGCTTCTTTATGTAGACGTCTGCATGGTAGTCCGTTGCTTATGGCTCTAGGCTAAGGTCTAGGCTTACCTACAGGTGGGTTATAGTAGGTGCCATCATGACCTTAGAAATCGGGTCATGACATAGTGGATTTGCATCGATAAGACAAGCACTCATCATGCGATATGATAATTGCATTGCGTTGCACTATCACCCCATCATCATTTTTGACATTTATGAGTGAGTTTGTATGTTTGTGGATATTTGGATGTGAAATGTGATAGTAATGTTATGGATGCATATGTATATGTGAATTGCAATGGGTATATGTATTGTGTTGTTGCCTTATATGTGAATTATTAGGTTGGGTTGGTATGATTCCTATGATGGTTCTAGTATGTCGAGGTTTTGATGGTGTATTGGAGTATTTGTGTTCTGTTTTTCTTTACTTAGGGTTAGTTATTGATGCTTGCTAAGTGTCATTGTTGTTTAGTACTCTCTTCCTTGCTATAACGACCCGTAAAACGAACAAGTGAAACTAGAGCCTAACGTGTGTGTGTTTGACCCCAAAGAAAACTTGGAGCCACCCAAATGTGGTGACCTATGGATGGGGTTCACGCCCCGTAGGTCTATCCACTGTCCATGGATGGCCTCTGTAGGTCGAACCCTACAGCAGCCTTCAAAACCAAGCCCCAGCCATGAACCACGAATAGCCAGGACGGTCCGTGGACCCATCTACTGTTCATGGATTGGGTCTGTGGTCCACACCTGTAGTTTCTGGTTTGGCTCGGCCAAGTGTAGGGTGTTTTGGTAATTAGTTAATTAATTGTTTTAAGAGTATAGACGGTTATTTTAGGTGTATTAAGATATTTTAAGAGTATTAAAACAATAAAATACTATTTTAGATTTCATTATTCAAATTCCCCAAATAAAAACCCCTCGCTCTCCAAATATCTTCTCTCTAGAACTCAATTGAAGACCAAGAGAAGAAGAAGACTTAAGGCTTGAAGAGGAGGATTAATTTAGTGGATTTTTGTGGAATTCATCTATTAAGGTATGGTGGTCTTGATCCTTGTCTAATTTTCCATTCAAGGAGCCAAATCCAAAGTGATTTCAAAGTATGAAAAATCTAGGGTTTCACTCAAGCTCATGGGTTCTTTCATCAAACATTTTCAAATAAGGAAAAATTATGATTGTATTAGTGTTTAATTGATGATTTATGATGAAAATACTCTATGAACCCATGATTCATCTTAATTTTTAAATTGTGCCTTATGAAGTAGATTTGTTGATCCTGAATGAATGTTGATGAATTATGCCTAAATTGATTTAGATTGTTGAATTATATCATTATACATGCCTTGATTATAGTAAATTTTTGGTGTGTTGGTGACTTTTGATCATGGCCTTGAAAGGGCAAGTTATGACCTAATTTACATATTGAAGTAGAATTGTGCTTGATCTATTGATCCACTTGAAAGGTGGAGGTGTTTACTTACTATTTATAATGTGAAGGATATGCATGTGATTTCAATGATAGAATGATGATCTTGTAAAGAATGTAAATGTGTTGTGATTGAAAACATATTCTCACTTAACACTCATGAATGTTGATGATGGAATGTAAAGGGTTCTATAATGTGATATTAAAAATCTTGAATTAGTAGGCTTAGGTGCCCTCTTCTTTACAAATGAAAACTATGTTGAATGTGATCTCTCGAATTGGTAGGCTTAGGCATCCTTTTCTTATATAATGAATGTATCTTGACTTAATGTCTTAATGTCTGGAATTGGTAGACCTAATGTTGGTAGCCTTTCATAAATGAATGAATGAATGTCTAGAATTGATAGACCTAATGTTGGTAGCCTTACTATAAATGACTTATGAAGTATTCTAGGCTAAGCCTTGGATTGGTAGACCTAATGTTGGTGGCCTTTTATGAGGAGTCTAGGTTCTAATGTGATGTTAAACCTTGAAGCGGTAGACCTAATCGTTATGGCCTCCTTCTTGTGTGAAATGATGAACCTAAAAATGGTAGACCTAATGGTGGCGGCTCTTTCTAGGAAAGTCAGTGAGTTGTCCTTAATGTACCTTGAAACGGTAGGCCTATTGGTGGTGGCCCTTTCTTGGGAAAAGTACTTTGGGTCGGTAGGCCTAATGTTGGTGGCCCTCTCAAGTACAACAATGTAATGTTAAAGAAACTACTCTATGGGAATGGAGGCTAAGCATCGAGAGGATATGGTTAGATGGAGGTTCTCCCAACGTTAGGCCGAATCTCAATGCACGTCTTTCAAATCCCATAACTATGTTCCCACATAGGTCATAGCTAATGGATCCACCTAAGCTAGATGAACCGATCTTCTTTTGGCAATGAGACCCCCTCTTTACGGTGTAGGGTTTCATGACACCGGATTCCATGTCAAGCTAACATGGTCTATGTCGGTTAAACACTTATTCCCATCACGTGAGATGTGCACTCTAGTTACTTGATAGGTACTACAAAGTGTAGGTAGTAGTATGGGATACTATCTACACATTGCACGAGTAGGCTTTGAAAGGGCTATGGTGAGTTCTCTAAGTCTTAATGACTAAATGTATGAAAATCCTCTGAATGCATGAATGTGTTCGAAATGAACCTAATGAAGAATGTTGGATTAAATGGTTAAATGTGAAGATGTATGCTATACTTGGATTCTATTATGAGTACTTCCTTGTCATGACTTATTGTATACAAATGTGCCTTTCTTATGGTGACTTCAAACGAGTACTTAGTGTGAGTAGTTGTATGGGATGCTACTTGCACATTGCACAAGTATGACTTAGAGTTTTCTTAGGTGATGGTCCTTATGTGATGATATGACTATTTTAATGTTTATCTCTTGGTGTGAGTATTGTTGATGATGGAAAGGTTAAATGGTAAGTTCACTTTTGGTGACCTTTATGTGATGCCTTAGTGTGGATGGTGGTATGGGACGCTATCCATACATTGCACAAGGTATAGCATGAGGGTTGCTTGCGGTGAAGGTTTAAAGTGAAGGTAATGGTTTATATGATGATTATGTTCAAATGTGGTGAAAATATGACTTGAAAGTTGGTTGTGACTTATATTATGCCTTTTTTATCAATGTTCATGAAGTTTTACCAAAATGGCATAAAAGCATGACTTTCAAATCAAATGTCCTTTTTAAGCATGTTTTTGCATGTCTATCATACTTAGTACTTAATTGTGCTAACCCATTCTTCTTCTATGTTTTACTTCAAGTGTAGGTTCCGGCAAGTGAGTTGCTTACCCCTAGTTGAAGCTTGGAATGTCCTCATGGATTCGAGGCCAAGGACTCTTATGTTTCATTTCTTCATGCAATAGACATTTAGTAGTTTTCAATTGTAAAGGGTTGTGTCCCTAGTTATGTTTTGAGATTGTGCCTAAGATGGCCATGTGAGACTTAGACTACCGATGTGTCTTTTGAAAGATTTTAACGAGTATGTTGAATTGTTTGAATCGTATGGTTTTAAATAAAAAGTTTTAATTTCGTACTATTTCTATTATTTAGCAATGAATGAGCTATGAGGCTTGTATAAAACCCCTTCGGGGTCGAGTACGCCATGTCGCATCTAGGAGCTAGCCTTTGGTCGTGACCATTGCTTTCTACACCTGTGTAGGTTAAGAGCCTTGATTGTCTTGATTATTTTTCTAATCTTCTTCTAAGGCTTGCTTTTAGAGTTCGTGGCATAGCTTCTTGCCTAATTGGCAGACGATACGTACTCTTCCATTATGTCTTTGTTTATTCTAGAAATGGAGATATTCAAACTTGTATTTATTTTTGAATCTATTGTAATACTAAGAGTCTTGTACATGTGACACCAGGTTTTGAGGGTTATTGAGTAATAATATATGCTTTCCCCATGTTCATGATATGTTTTTTCCATTATTATGTTATAACTACTGCATTTATATTATCGAGGTTTGATTACGCTAATGGAATAAGATAGGTTCCATCACGTCAGCTTTTTGGGTGGTGACACAGGCAATCCTATTAACATTTTAAATCAACAATGACCTTCGAGATAACTCCCTTAAAGAGTATCACTATTCAAGTGAATATCAAAAATATCCTAAATAATCGAATTAACATGACACAATGTAGTATTTATACGAGATATGCTAGAACCAAATACTAATGATGGTTATTAATAAATATCTTTAATAAATCACGACCTTCTTAGTTTTCTTAATCAAGAGGTTGTATTTTAAGAATAACAACTTTGCATTTATAGGCTCTTTTTCTATCTTTATTTTTGTATTTCTACTTTAGATATTATCAAACTTCATGCCTTCGTTCAAGCATCTCTCTATAGTTCTCGATGAAAAGTCTACAAACTTCTTAGCTCACCTTTGAATGCAAGATTTTTAGGAAGATCGACTTGCATTAAGAAATGTCACGCCCCGAGGTTACCCCTAGACGTTACATGGGACCTATGATCATGACTGACCCCAAGCTAACCCTGAGTCTTGTATATATCAAGAATACTGAGAATAAATAAGTAAAACATGTACTATGCGGAAGCTAAAAAGGTGGATATCTAAAATAGGTAAAATCCCAACTAGTCTGAAAGAAAATATAAGTAACAAGAGTTTAGTGAAGACTAAAAACACCGCTTAATCACTCGAGCTGAATCTACTATCATGTCTGAAAAGCCTCTAACTGAGTTGAGTTGCTGGGACATGCCCCTAGCTAACTCTAACAAAATTGAAAACTTGAAATAAAGACTAAAATAGAAAGCATGTCTATTGTCCTCGAAGTATGAGGAATCACCACTAAAGCTACTGGAGTCGAGTCGAGAATCGATCTAAGCATGATATGGATGCTGAGTTCCTCAACCTACAACCTGAAACGATGTAGTGCAAAGTACATGTCTCCTTCTACTGAGAATGTAGGATATATATATGCTAAGTTGAACAAAGTATATGAGTTGAACAATGCATAACTGAGCAATAATATAATCTGAACAAGGGTATAGATATATACTGAAGTATAACTTAAAGATAAACTGAATGTAATGACCAAGTACTAATCATGAAGATAACATGATGCACTGTATACTAAAGTAACTGTTGAAATCCTGGTAAATGCACGTAGAGTTTGATGGTAGGATCTACTATTAACCGACATAAATCACGTGAGCTAAACATGGAGTCCGATGTATATGCCCTATCGAGAGGACCCAATATACCTTGCTAGGTGTATAGTGGCATGACAGTGCTAAGTTTACTCCCAACTGAATGTATATGAAGCTAAAATTCAGTAATATATTGAAAATCTCAAAATACTAACATGCTAACTGAGAATGCAATATTTATGTATTGAGAAAATACCATTCAAAATCTAGAGCACAGTTTTCTGTCTAATTGGCCTAGCAAGAATAATTCATAAACAAGGGTAAATTTACACAATCTTGGAATCTGAGTGCTATGAATGGAATTATACTCAATTATCAAGAAACAAGTTATTTAGATCAAAAGAACTAGAATTATAATAAATCTTGAAAATCTAGAAAACCTAGGTCAGAACAGTTTATGAGAATCTGAATATTTAACTTAATTTTAGGGATCTAATGGGTGAAAGAAAGCCACTAGAGAAATCCCACATACCTGGTGACAAAATCTATGGAGAAATCATTTGGATTTCGGTGCTGAACTTTGAAAATCACTACTGCTTGTTCTTGAAAGAAATTGGTGCCTCCTTCTTTTTTTTCATTCTAACTTTGATGATTTTTGAAGAATGAGGATTTTGGGTATATGTGACTAGATTATTAGGCTTAGACTGAGTATAAAGACGCAATTTAGGCATCAAACGAGGTAGTTTAAGTGCCCAAAGAATAGGGGAAATGACAAAAATGACCTAACTTTAAGCAGACAAAGTGCTACTCACGAGCGGAGTGACGGGCCATCGTTTGAACCACTACCCTTCAACTGGGTCGTGGCTTATGCTCTAATAAAACAAGCTTAATTTTTTACTTCGAGCTTGGATTTTTTCAAACTCAGTGGCGTTGGAAAGAGGATTCAAGTATCTTTAATTTGATAGGTCATGGGCCACCTAATTCATTTTGTGCTAAAAGATAAGACTGTTTGAAAAGTTGACCTTCCATCTCATTTTCTCTAAATAGTTGTTGACCCTCACCAACGGCCAGACCTACAATCCATAGGTCCAACCACTGAATGTACTGATCGGACATGGGTTGGATAAGAGACCCTTAAATCTTAGAAACCAACAATAAGACCCCACTTATAGACCGTGTGTCAGACCACGGACCGTCGATGGCTTCCATTGGTTCTGGCAGTAGGTCCTGGAAAGATATATCCTTTTGTATCTTCTAGAATCTGAGGTATTACAATATCTCCCCCTTGGGATCATTCGTTCTCTAATTAAGTAGAAAATGTTGAGTTTGGAGGGAAGGAGATGCAATCCCTACCACTAAGTACTAGAAATTGATATCTAACTTAACTGAGTTCCATGAACATGCAAATGTGCTGAAATGCAAGGATAACTGAAGGAATACGATACTAAGACTGAATTAAACAATAATAAACTGAGATATTGGAGAGGAACTATTACCTCAAGCTGAAACGGAATCGAAAGGAAAGAGGTAAGGATACTTGGACATCATGGTTGCTTCTACTTCCCAAGTTGCTCCATCAACAGACTAACTCCTCCACAGAACCTTTACTGAAGTGACTTCCTTATTTCTAAACTTGCGAACCTGAAGGTCTAAAATGTCAACTGGAATCTCATCATAGATGAGGCTATCCTTCTAAACCACACACTTTAATGGTACTATCGATGCCGTTATCCCACACACTTCTTCAATAAAGAAATGTGAAAGACTGCATGAACTGCTGCTAGTCCTGTTCGCAACTCTAACTCATAAGACACATTACCAACCCTTTTCATGATTCTGTAAAGACCTACATATCTAAGACTGACCTTCCCTTTCTTGGCAAATCTCATCACCCCCTTCATAGGTAACACCTTCAGGAAAACCCATTCATCGATTTCGAACTCTAAGTTCCTTCTCCTCACATCTGCTTAAGACTTCTCATGACTTTGAACTTTCTTTACTCCATCTTTGATGAGCTAAACTCTCTCCATAGTCTCATGAACCTAATCTGGCCCAATCAAGGTTGCTTCACCTACTACAAATCAACCAATTAGCGACCTGCATCTGCGCCCATAGTATGCCTCATACAGGGCCATATAAGTACTAGAATAACAATTATTATTATAGATGAATTCTATGAGAGGTAGGTGATCATCCCAACTACCCTTTAAATCGATCGTTCAAGCTCTCAACATGTCCTCTAAGGTCGCAACAGTACACTCTGCATTAACATCCGTTTGTGGATGAAATGCTTTACTGAGATTTACCTGAGTACCAAGACCTTTCTGAAACAATTTCGATATATGAGATGTAAACTAAGGACCTATATCTGAGATGCTAGACAAGGGAACCCGATGGAACCTGACTATTTCATTGATGTAGAGTTTGGCATAGTCATCTACTTAATCTGTCGTCCTGATAGCCAAGAAGTGAGCGGACTACGTGACTCTGTCCACTATCACCAAAATGGAGTCATGTTTTCTACAAGTTTGAGGTAAATCTGTAATGAAGCCCATATTTATCACTTCCCACTTCCATGTAGGAATTTAATCTCTTGAGTCATAACTACTTGTTTCTGATCTTCTATCTTTACCTATTGACATTTAGGACACTTAGCCACAAAATCTGCTATGTCCCTCTTCATGTCGTTCCACCAAAAGACTTCCTATAAATCACGGTACATCTTAGTGGAACCTGGATGAATAAAATACTTAGATTATGAGCTTATGTAAGGATATAATACCTTAATTCACCCACATTAGGAACACTTAAGTGACACTGGTAACGAAGCACACAATCTCCCCTTTAGGAGAAAACCTCAATTTTCTACTGATGAGCTGCACCTTTTAACTAAAGTATTATAGGATCAGTGTCCTATTTTTTTTCTTAACCTTTGCTAACAAGGAAGATTATGAACCATTCTGAACTATCACACCATAATCGGATGTATCCGTATGGTAAACTCCTAAACGAGCAAGTCAGTAAACAAATTTGGCTTAACTCCCTTTTTTCTTCCTCAACATGTGCTACACTACCTATAGACAATATGTTGATAGCATCAGCCACTACATTGTCCCTACCCAAATGGTAAAACACAATCATGTCATAGACTTTGAGGAATTCAAGTCATCTCCTCTCATGAAGATTCAACTCTTTCTGGGTGAACACATACCGGAGACTCTTATGATATATGAACATATCAACATGAACACCATACAAGTAGTGTCTCCAAATCATTAGGGAAAATACTACGCCTGCAAGTTTGAGGTCATGAGTCAGGTAATTCTTCTCGTGGACCCTAAGTTGTCTAGAAGCATAAGCTATGACCTTATGTCGCTGCATTAACACACAACCTACGCTGACTCTGAATGCATCACAATAAATCACATAACCGTTTGAATAATCTGGTAGAATCAAGATAGAAGCTTTAGTCAACCTAGTATTTAGTTTTGAGATGCTTTTCTCACACTCATCTGACCACTCAAAATCCTTCAACAAATCTCCTGAAAACCCAACAAACTTTTGATATTTATTGGAGAGGTGGGTAAGGGCCAGTGTTGTACTGCCTCAATTTTCTGAGAATCCACTCGAATAGTTTCGCTTGATAACACATGTCCTAGGAAAGCGACAGACTGTAACTACAATTCACATTTGATGAACTTAGCAAATAGCTGGCGATCTTTGAGAGTTTGGAGAACAACTCTCAGATGATTTGCATTCTCTTCCTCACTCCGAGAATAAATGAGTGTATAATCAATAAAGACAAACAATTCCAAATAATGTTTGAACACCCTAAAGTTGCAGGAGAATTTGTTAGTCCAAAAGACATAACTATAAATTCATAGTGACCATATCGATTCCTTAAGGCTTTCTTCGGGATGTCACTATTTCTAACTCTGAGCTAGTGATAATTGGATAACAAGTCTATCTTAGAAAAGCCACAAGCACCCTATAGTTGGTCGAACAAATCATCAATCCTGGGTATGAGATACTTATTCTTGATTTTGACTTTGTTCAACTGACGATAGTCACTGCACATCTTGAAAGAATTGTCTTTCTTTCGCACGGACAACACTAGAGCACCCCATAGAGAGATAATGGGTCTGATAAAGCCCTTATCTTTATCACGACCCGAGCCCACACCCAAGATGCAACACGGTATATCAGACTCCGAAAAGTCTCATACAAGCCTCAGAGAATTTATAACATTCAATATAAGGAAAATGGTACATAATTAAAAAATTTCTTCAAAATCAATACAATCAAAACTTCATTTAAAATAGCAGAAGTCTACTAGTCTCACATAGCCAATCTAAAAACAATATACGAATCAAAAGTAGGGTCACAACCATTTACAATCGAAAGTCTAACAAATGTCTATTACATGAAAGAAATGAAACATCAAAGTACTTATCCTCGAATCCATGAGGACATACCACTTAGTCTTAGAAGAACTCAATCCAAGCTTCAACTAGAGAGAGTCAACTCAAATGCCAGAACCTACACTTTGGCAAAATGAAGAAATATGGCTGGCACGTTTAATGTACTATGTATGATAGCCATGCAAAAACCATGTTTAAAAGAAACATTTATGTAAAAATCATGCTTTTATTCCAATTTGAGAAAACTTCATGAACATAAGTATAAGAGGCATATCATACAAACATAACCAACATACAAGTCATTACATCAAATTAGAATATATTCAACATATATACAATTCCTTCAAGTAACCCTCAAGCTATATTTTGTTCAATGTATGAATAGAGTCCCATACCACCATCCACACCAAATACCACATCAAGGCCACCAAAAGTGAACTTACCATTCATCCTTTACATCTTTAAACAACACTCATACATAAGGAACATAAATGTTTCATAAATCATATCACACATTAGGACCATCATCTAGGGCAACCCTAAGTCATACTTGTGCAATGTATGAATAACATCCCACACTACTACTCACACTAAGTACTCATTTGAAGCCACCATAGACAAGGAACATTCATATTCAACAAGTCCTGACAAGGAAGTAACTCATAATACAATCCAAGTAAAGCATACATCATCTCATTAAGCACATTAGTCAACACTCTTCATTTGCTTCATTTAGGGCACCTTCATTCATTAGACATTAAACAAACATTCTAATTAGCATCATCATAAGAGCACATTCATTCCATTTAACATTACATCATAAAGGAACATACCATAACCACTCTCAAAGCCTACTTGTGCAATGCATGGATGGCATTCCATGCATTCTTGAGAACTCGTAGTTCAATAACATTCTATGGCGGTAAGCCTTAACCGACATATGTCATGTGAGCAAATAATGGAATCCCGATGTCACCCTCACAGGATAAAGGATTCTTACTTGCCTAAGATAGGACCATTACTTTTAGCTTCGGTGGATCCACTAGCTAATATCCTATGTGGGCACATAATTATGGGATAAGGAGATAGCTACTAGATACCCCGCCTCAACTCACGGATAAGCATCTATCCATAGAGATTGCTACTAGATACCCCACCTCAATTCATGGATAAGCATCCATCTTAATTCATATCCACTCAGTGCTTAGAATTATTCCTCACGAAGTACTTAACATTCTTTCTTATGGGATAAGAGATTGTTTCTAGATACCCTGCCTCAACTCATGGATGAGTATCCATCTCAAACCCAACATTCATTCATTAGATAGCTCATAGATTCAAAAAAGGGAATATCCTTCCAACTAAGAATTCCATATTGTGAGAAAGTCCTTTCACAACATGTCATTATCATTCATTAGAGTTCACTTGAGAATAGCCTTTCAATCAATAATTCATCATTAACATAACCATAGAATCTTCATTCAATATTTATTCATGAGTGTGTGTATGTGAGAATAACCTTTCACATATATCATCATCATTCATACTATTAAATTGATAATAAGCTTTCAATACTAATACAATTACATTATAAACAAGATCATAATACATTCAATGAAATCACAAAAATACTTCACAACATGATCCTTCATAGATCCTTCATGAAATTGCCATCCAAGGCCATACATCAATCACAACCCAAACATCTAAGATACTAAAATAGATAAGGGAATTAACATAATTCAGTAACTAATTCAATATAAACATAAACAATTCAACATACTTTCATGATCCATCAATTCACAATCATAATTCACAACTTAAGAATTTGGGGGAAACATGGGTTCATAGAAGAAATTTACCATAATTAATGTACAACAATCCATTCATAATTCATCATATAAAACCTTTTGAAAACGTTTTGGAATTGAACCCATGCATAGATTGAAAACTAGGGTTTTTGGGGAACTTTGGAAACTTGAAATCATCTTTTTATACAGCTCCTTGAATGAAACTTAGTCAAGGATGAAGACTACCATACCTTTAGGGAATAAATTCCAGAAAAAATGATCGAAAAAGATGAAATCTTGAGCTTTAGAGCTTGAATCCTTCACCTCCAATGGTGGTTTCTAGAGTGAGATTATTTGGAGAGGGTGGGAGGTTTCTATTTCGTGATTTGAAATCATGAATTGAAAAAGGATTTTAATACTTTAAAACCCTTAAAATACTTTATTAACTCAATAATAACCATACCCAACCCCTAACTAACTAATTAGCAATTTACCAAACTACCCCTCCCTTAGACCGAATAGACAGCTTTTACAGGTGGTGACTCACGAACCCTACCCATGGATCGTGGGTGGGTCCATGGGCCATACTGGCAAGCTGTGGTTCGTGACTGCAACTCACATTTTGGGACCTTGACCCACGGAGGCCATCCACGGGGTATGGATGGACCTACGGGGCGTAGGTCCCATCTGTAGATCACCCTATTTTTGACAGCTTTTTGGTTTATTGCGGTCTTGAGGGTTAGGCTTTAGGATCCTTAGGGAGGAATACCTTGACGTTTAATCCATAAACCCCTCAACCTAAGCTCGGGACAACATTCTACCACATTAAACCCCATCACAAACTCAAACACACACTCGTTAGGCTCTAGTTTCACTTGCTAATTTTCCAGGTCGTTACATTATCCACCCATTGGGAACATTCGTCCCCGAATGACACTTTAAACACTTTAAGGAATAAAGACTCAAGACTAGAAGTCCACCATGCATGCAACATCATAAACAATGCACAAAACTAGAAGGAAACATCAACTCCATCTCAAACATACTCCATACAACACAAGAAAGTAGGAACTACATCTACAAACTCATTATGCATCAAAACTTCAAAATTTCTCATTTCATTGGGAATTACCTTCTCCAACTCAAATCATGCTCATAATAACATCATTAAGAAAATTATGCAATTTCTCTTAAAAGCACATTTACGCATGTTTAACAATTCACCTCATGAAGCATATAGGTAACTCATACTAAATGCACATCAACATGAGGAACATGATTCCTAAAACTCATTTTCTCATTTAAACATGAATTCATCAAGAACATGCATAACATAAGGAGACCATGGAAACACAAAATCAAACAAGACTCCAAAACAAGAAACAAGCTACAAAAAAATCTTGGTCTCAAGCTTGAATAGGAATGGAAGGAAAGATATAAGGATATCGAAACCCTCAACAATCTTACTATTCAACATACCATCTCCCCCTTAGGAGTAAACCCAAACTAAGGCTAACATAAAAACAACATAGGAACCTTATCAAGACATTCACAACTATAAGAAAACAACAACATACCAACGCCTTTATCGGGATGAGCTCATTTGCCCTCTTTAGCTTGAACTACATAGAAACGATTTTTCCTTGGAGCAATAGGATCCGAGCCATCAAGAGAAGCTTGCTTAGCATCTCTTCCTTTTGCCGAAAGTGTTGGGCAATTTCTCATCTTATCACCTTTCTTTCCATACCCAAAGCTACCATCCATTCCGGCAAGGCACTTACCCAAATGTTGCTGCCCACACTTGACACATATAGATCTTTTAAAAGAAGAACCACTTCATTTTCCTCCTTGGGAATTAGGGTTAAACATTCTATCATTGTTGACCATAGTGGAGTCTTAATTGTAGAACCTCTTTTTGGACCTTGGCTGACTTTGTTCATCGGACCTAGACCTTCTCATCTCCCTACTCTCTCTCAAGTTTGGACTCCTCAATAGATTGAGCATACACCATAAGTCTAGAAATGTTCATGTCATCATGGAGCATCGTCGTACGACACTCTTCCTTAACTAGGTCTGATGCACCGGTCACAAATCTACTCATCTCATCCCTAGGGTTTGACACTAAAGTTGGAGCATACTTAGACAATAGGGTAAATTTCAGGGAATACTCCTCCACACTCATGCTACCTTTCCTAAGGTTGATAAATTCTTCCACCTTAACTTCTCTTTTCTAACAAGGAAAGTACCTACCAAGGAATGCTTTCTTAAACTCATCCCACTCAATAGGACCCGCTCCTACCGGCCTATTGCTTTTCCATTGAGTAAACCAAACTTCAGAAACATCCTTCAGTTGATAAGAAGCTAGCTCCGTTTTTTCTATAGAAGCCACCCCCATAGCATTGACTACCTTATACACCTCATCCACAAACTCTTAGGGATCCTCTCCCACCTTGGAACCAAGAAATACCAGAGGACTAATCCTCACAATGTCCCTCAACCTAAAAGTCATAGTACACTCGAAGCCCCACATCCCTATTAACTGGGGCGTCATGGCTTGGGCTAAGGTTAGAAACTTCATTGGTCATGGCCCGAGCATCAATTGGAACTTGATTGCCTTGAGGAACTTGGACGTCTTGAGGTCCTTGGGGAGGAACTCCCTCATTGACAAACTCATATTCCACTCTTCTTGCGGCTGCCCTTCTTGTATTCATATCCTATAAACACAAGAGAAGGGTTAGGAAAAGGACATTTATAGAGCTAAACTATATGGCATGACTTCAAGAATAATGAAAGAAGTGTAGCTTCCTAACGTCCTATAGCCTCTCATTCATAAATGTGTCGCGATTCACACCCATGAACAAGACTCTACTTGACGTGGCTTGTGAGACATCAATCCTAAAAATCATTCCCAAAACCTTATACTCTGATACCATGTTTGTCACGACCCGGGCCCACACCTCAGATGCAACACGGCGTATAAGACTCCGAAAAGTCTCATACGAGCCTCACAGCATTCATAACATTCAAACTAAGGAAAATGGTATGGAATTAAAACTTTCCTTTAAATCCATACAATCAAAACTTCATTTAAAATAACAGAACTCTACTAGTTTCACATGGCCATCTAAAAACAATATAAGAATCAAAAGTAGGGTCACGGCCCTTTACAATTGAAAGTACCACATTAAGGCCACCAAAAAGGAACTTACCATTTATCCTTTACATCTTTAAAAAATACTCATCCATAAGGAACATAAACGTTTCTTAAATCATATCACACATTAGGACCACTATCTAGGGCAACCCTAAGTCATACTTGTTCATTATATGAATAGCATCCCATACTACTACTCACACTAAGTACTCCTTTGAAGCCACCATAGACAAGGCACATTCATATTCAAAAAGTCATGACAAGGAAGTAACTCACAATATAATCCAAGTAAAGCATACATCATCTCATTAAGCACATTAGTCAACATTATTCATTATCTTCATTAAGAGCACCTTCATTCATTAGACATTAAACCAACATTCTCATTATCATCATCGTAAGAACACATTCATTCCATTTAACATTACATCATAACGGAACACACCATAACAACTCTCAAAGACTACTTGTGCAATGCATGGATGGCATCCCATACTACCACCCACACTTAGTAATGCATTCTTGAGAAGCCATGGTTCAATAACAATCTTTGTGGGGGTAAGCCTTAAACGGCATAGACCATGTGAGCAGTTCATGGAATCCCGGTGTCACCCTCACCTAAAAAGGGATTCCTACTTGCCTAAGGTAGGACCATTATTTTTAGCTTAGGTGGATCCACTAGCTAATATCCTATGTGGGCACATAATTATGGGATAAGGAAATTGCTACTAGATACCCCGCCTCAACTCACGGATAAGCATTGGTCCATAGAGATTGCAACTAGATACCCCACCTCAACTCATGGATGAGCATCCATCTTAATTCATATCCACTCAGTGCTTAGAATTATTCCGCACAAAGTACTTAACATTCATTCTTATCGGACAAGAGATTGTTTTTAGATACCCTGCCTCAACTCATAGATGAGTATCCATCTCAAACCCAACATTCATTCATTAGATAGCTCATAGATTCAAAAAAAGGGAATAGCCTTTCAACTAAGAATCCTATATTGTGAGAAAGTCCTTTCACAACATGCCATTATCATTCATTAGAGTTCAATTGAGAATAGCCTTTCAATCAATAATTCATCATTAACATAACCATAGAATCTTCATTCATTATTCATTCATGAGTGTGTGTATGTGAGAATAACCTTTCACATATATCATCATCATTCATACTATTAAATTGATAATAAGCTTTCAATACTAACACAATTACATTATAAACAAGATCATAATACATTCAATGAAATCACACATATACTTCACAACATGATCCTTCATGAAATTGCCCTCCAAGGGCATACATCAATCACAACCCAAACATCTAAGATACTACAATAGATAAGGGAATTAACATGATTCAGTAACTAATTCAATATAAACATAAACAATTCAACATACTTTCATGATCCATCAATTCATTAGAGTACAATTGAGAATAGCCTTTCAATCAATGCTTCATCATTAACTTAACCATGGAAACTTCATTCAATATTCATTCATGAGTGTGTGTATGTGAGAATAACCTTTCACATATATCATCATCATTCATAATGTTAAATTGAGAATAAGCTTTCAATATTAACACAATTACATTCTAAACAAGATCATAATACATTCATTGAGATCACACACATATACTTCACAGCATGATCCTTCATAGATTCTTCATGGAATTTCCCTCCAAGGCCATACATCAATCACAACTGTAACAGCCTGTATTATGCATATGCTTGTTATATTGTTGTGATACTTGACATAGCCTTATAGTATAGGTGAGGGACCATGATTCTTATATGATTAGTGTCTGTCTAAACTAGTTCGGATGGTGACGTGATGCCTTGCACGTTTCAGCATATGTACTGCAAGTTAACTCCAACGGGAGTATTTAAAAAGACAGTAAGGTGGTAATTGAGCTTAAAGTTGAAAGTTAAATGCTAAGTTAAAGCAAAAGGGATTAATATTTAGAAAATGGAATAAAATAAGTGAGCTTCTTGCTTGACTTAACTAAGCTAGTAGGTGACAAGTAGGTGCATCACCTACTTTGACTTATTGACCAGTCCAAAGGACGAAGTAGGTGCATCACCTACTTGAGCTATATGGATCTAGTTTAAAAGGCCAAGGTTTATTGATCAGATTTGGGCCTATGCTAATGGACTCACTTGAGGCCCAAACTAAGTTAAATAAAAGGAAAACGAAATTTAAGCCCAACAGCCAAATCTGTCAAGGGCCAATATTTAAGCCCAAGTGAAAGCAAGTAGGTGCATCACCTAGTTTGACCTTTTGAGCTACTTCATGTACATAAGCAGGTGCATCGCCTACTTGACCAATTAGTGGCTGAAAATGTAGCTTTCTAGAGGATATTCTTAAAAGTGAAGAGATATATTGGCTGCTATTCTCACTCATTTTAACACACAATATTTAGGATTAACTCCAGCTCTCTCTCTCTCTTTTCTCTTAAGGATTAAAACAGCAGCCTTAAAGTTCTTCTAGGGTTCTTGAAGAAACCCTCATCTCTGTAAGACAAGGTAAGTGAAAACACTTATGGATTTAGCTTAATTCTCCCATAGATGTTTAGGAAAATATGTTATTAATGCTTAATTATAAGTACAAGGCAAAAGTTCAACAAGCTACTGCTCACATTCCTTAATTATTAAGATACTTTTCTCTTTTTATTTGGTTGAAGTGTGAAGGAAAGTTGAGGTTCTACAGGAATTCAAGTTATAAGGAGAAGTTGCAGAAATTGAGGTAATGTGACTGCTTCATTTTCCTTATGTATGAGTTTGAGTGAGGAATTATGGGTGTGCTGTCATAAAGAACACAAGGGGATGGTGAGTTCAATAATTGGTTGTATGATAAAGAATATTTGAGGTTGTTTTATGTGTATTGTTGTGGGTGCAGTTTGGGTAATCTTGGAAAAGGATATATAATATATGTATTGGGCAGAGAAGGATGGTGGGTGATACACATTGTTTTAAGGGTTGTATGGGCTCATTATCCGTCAAAGTTAGCTACTATTTTATGAGACTCATGGTGTGATAGCTGCTAATTTAAGTTTATCATGAATTATATTGTAGATTAAAACTTGAAAGGGGAGGTTGATCATGATAGTTGTATTGGTTAGAGGATAAGATATGTAAGGCTATTTGATTAAATATTCTTCGGCATGAAATCTGCTACTTGCAATCAATATCAATAAGGGAATTTTCTAAGTTCTATTCCTAGTAAAGGAAACATAGTGGAAGCGTACGATCTCCAAATAGCTGGCAATATTTCCCCCTCTCCTTAGTGTATAGAATTACTTCATTATATGTTCACTACTCTATGCTTGTGTAATTGTCCTCATATGTGCTGGTATAGAAATGGTATTTGCAAAAGCAAGTTTGGTGAATCCTCCTCTTAGTTAGTTGAAGTCAATCGTGTCATTTAAGCTCACAAGTAATGCATTGATGTTACATAGCTCCTTATGTCATTGTTACTGCCTTGAAGTATTATTTTCATGTCTTCTACTACTGGTCCGTAGTTCCAAATATAAAAAATGATTATGACCACCAAAACAGCAATCTCAAGGATTAAAGAATCTAAGTAAAGCAATTTGTATAATTAAGGGTGGCAGCTCAGCGGCAAAAGCCTAGCATGGGTTGATCCCAATTGGTATAGAAGGGTGGTAGCTCAGGGGCGAAAGCCTAGCATGGGCTGATCCCATTTGTGTAATTATGAGGACCGTATCCCAGAGGTTAAATTGCCTAGCATGGGTCACCCTCTTCTACCACTGATCAGCTGGTCATTCGTATCACATGCCTTATAAAGATCATAACACACAGAAAGGTAAAGACAAGAATGTAACATACATGATCCCATAAGAGTTAACAAAGGTGGTCTTCTGTTCTGATTTATGCACACATATATTGATACTTGGTTTCATTCGAACTCTTATTTTATATATGTTATTGCCTTAATATTCAGTACATTTTCTCGTACTGACGTCCCTCGCGGGGGACACTTTATTTCATGTTGCAGGCACATGTACTTCAGCTAATAGACCTCCTCAGTAGGAGCACACGACAGTCAACTACTTTTGGTGAGCTCCAGATTGATTTGGAGCGTTGTTGAGTCCTTGGTATCTTATTTTGGTATTGTACCGTAGTTAAGAGTAAAGCGGGGTCTGTCCCGACCTACTCTAAGGTTTTCTATCTTTTAGAGACTTTGTAGACTTACGTATATGGTTCAGTTGCGTCTTAACAAGTTGTGGCCTCAATGGCCAAGTCTTGTATATATGTTTTGGATCTACTTATGTAGGTTCGTATCGCTACATACTATGTGAACTTATCACAAGAGTGTCATAGTTATAAGCATAGTAAGCACAGGTTGCATGTTGGTTCTCTCGGGCCTTGAGGGCATCGGGTGCCTATCCGTCTTCATGGAATTTGAGACGTGACAAAAGTGGTATCAAAGCAGGTCATCCTAGGGAGTCTACAAAGCCTTGTCTATGTAGAGTCTTGCTTATGGATGTGTTGTGCACCACATTTATAAACAGGAGGCTACGAGACATGTAGGAGTTATCTGTTTTCTTTCATTTCTTAGATCGTGCGATAGAAGCAATGTTGAAGGTGAATCATATCTAACTTTTGAATTGCTTTATTATAGCAAAGATGCCAGTAACAAGAAGGAGTAAAAGTACAGGTAAGCAAGTAAATGTGGTTGCCCTAGAAGTCAACATAAGACAGTTAATAAGCGTAGGAGACACATCATGTTTATGGCGTATTCTTTACTTAGACTTTCATGGTTACATACTTCAACCTTAAGTCCTTTATATTACAAGACAACTACTCCACAAGCCACCTCCAAGTATACTTGTGCAATGCAAGGACAACATCTCATACTACCATCCAAGCGAAGTACCTCTCTTTGGTCATTCTTGGGCATAGTCCACCTTCAAACTCAAGACTTTGGTCTTCATGTCATTTTAACCTTAATCTACTTACATGGTAAACTCTTTAAGCTTCTCTATGCCATAAGGGTACCATACTTCTAAGTAACCTCAAGACACACATATGCAATGCATGAAAGGCATCTCATACTACCCTTCACACTAAGCATAGCCTCAAAAACAGAAGAAAGGGTGGAAAGTGAGGAAGAAAGAGATGTAGAAATAGAAAGAGCTTCCGAAATGAAGGGGACTAAACAGGAACAATAAAGTCATCCTAGTCATATTCACCCTATTTTTGCCTCATTATTAGCTTAACTCTCACAGCTAAGGGAATCTCTCACCTTTAGTAAACTATAACTAGGAAAGGCAACTCTAGCCTAATCTTATCTCAAGGCATCTCTTTAGTGACCCTAAGTCATACTTGTGCAAGGCATGCATAGCACCCCATAATACTATACATGATAAGTACTACCTTTAGGTCCTCATGCTAACACTTCTTGGTTTCGAACCTAGTTCCTCTCTTTAACTTTAGAAAACTATGAGGTACTCTCTTAATCACATCTTAGTTCATTAATAACTTGAACCCTATGAGATACTATCTTAAGTATGTCTAAGTTGATTACTAGCATAGATACTATGAGATACTTACTTAAGCAAGTCTAACTCCATTTATGCTTTAAACACTATGAGATACTCTCTTAAGTATGTCTTAGTTCATTCTTCACATGGACACTATGAGATACTACCTTAAGCATGTCTAACTCCACCTATACTCTTGAACAGTATGAGGTACTTTATCGGGTAAGTCTTAGTTCAATTATGCTTTGAACACTATGAGAAGCTTCTCAAGCATGTCTTAGTTCATTGGATATGGAGATTGCTACTAGGAACCTTAACTCAACTATGTAAAGAATCCGATCTCATGATACCTAACTTTGGGAAAACCCACACTCTACTACGTAAGAGTTCCCCCCTTTAACTTGGATAGTCCTCAAATCAACTAGGTGTGGCTCTCTTTTCTTCTTGGAGTCCAGACCCTATATTGTGTGACACTCCATCTCATTGTCAATATTTACTTTGAGCCAAGCATACACCCCAAGGTTTACTTGTTAAGCCTTGCTTAACACTCATCTCTCATGGAAGGATGTCCTTGACAACCCATCATCCATGCTCAAGTGATTCTATCACTTTCATCTATCAAGGATTCATAAGGTAGGTTAGGTGGGTATAGGCCTTTCACCACATTTCAACCTATTAGACTTCTATTCTCTTTTAGACTTTACTCTCAAAGCCTTAGCAACACTAGGTAATCACATTAGCTTCACCCTAAAGCCCTAGCTATTAGGTTCACACCCATAATCTCAAGGTTTCTTTCTTGATCTCTTCTTTATACCTAGATTTCAAGGTAATTTGATCACATCTCTCATTACTAAGTGATTCTAGTCTTAATTGATCATAAAGGTTCAATTCTAACTTTACGAGTCAATATCAATAATATATAATAGTCTAATTCAATTCATGATTCTATGATCCTATCTTTGATCAATTACAATACATAACATTGAATTAGGAAGATCACATATGAACCTTCAACTTTGCCTCTAATGGCATAAACCCACAATAATCACATTCATCAATTTCGATTAGGGTTCATCATAGAAATCACATTAAATCATCAATTATCATTAATCAAAGCTAAATCAATAATTATTGGGTGATATTCACTAGATTGGAATCACACCCAAACTCTACCCACAATATAAAAACAACCCTAGCCAGAATGGGGTTTTTGATCCACAATTGGGGGATTACTGTGGGGGCTCTTTGGGTGGAAGAACCCATAGATGAATAAGATTCACATACCTTCAATCAAAGCCCCAAACAAAGCTTGAATCAATGGTGAAAATCTTCCTAAGCTGCTGCCCCAACTTCCATTTTTCTTCTTCTTCTACAGAGAGGATATCTTGGAGAGTAATTTGGGGTCTTAAGATGAATGAGCTAAAATGATTAGTTTAGGGTCTATTAACAATTTATATGATGGTAATTAATTAAATAAATGTCCACCCTAACCCCTAAACTAATTACTAAACTAACCCTCAAAGCCTAACTTAAAACAAAACTGGCAGAATCTATGGATCCCCATCACGGACCGTGGATGGGTCTAAGGGCCGTGGTTTGGATCCGTCAATTGGACCTGGGGATCAAATGTTGCAGGGTGTTTCAGGCCTGGCCTAATCCCATGACCTACGGGGGCATAGGTTGATCTAAGGGGCGTGGTTTTCAACCGTAGGTCACACGTTTTTGACAGTTTTGTGGACTGATTTGGGGTCCTCCTCAAGGACCCCTTGGGTGGTCCTTGGGGAGTCGTACCCAGAATTTTAACCCCTAAACATGACATTCATAGTACGGGAGTCATTTATTTTGGTTTTAATCCTCATACAACACTCCAAAACTCTACTACAAGACCCTACAACACACTAGTTCAACTAACTAATATATCGGGTGTTACAATATCCCCCACTTGGGAACATTCGTCCTCGAATGACACTTTAAATATTTCTTAAAGACTAAAATCTAACTTAGCTTCCCATTATGCATGCACTACATCTAATGCACATAATCTAGGAAGAAAACTTAAATTCCGAGCTAGACACATTCAAAGTGACACAAGGGAGTAGGAACTACTTCTACCCGCCCAAAATGCACTAAACTCTATATCTATTCATTCTCAAGGAGGAACTAAATCTCCTAGCTAAAAGATGCTCAACATATACACATGGAGCGTAAATGCATTTTTCTCTCAAAAAGCATCTATTCAAGGAGGAACCTTTCAACTCCAAAAACTAGGGCATGTTCATAATTCAACTCATGAAGCCTATATGCAATTCTACTCAAATGCACCACAACATGAGGAAACAATGCACAAAAGTAATTTTTTACAAGACCTAAACAATTTCGTGAACATGCATATAAGGAAATCATGGCAACACATAAAGCACACAACAACCCTACTAGATAGGCACACTAGCCCCCACTTGGGAGTGAGCCTACTCAAACTTTTCCAAACATCATATGTGCTAAAATAACTTCAAAATCCAATCATAACAAGTCACAAAAGACAAGAAATCTGGAAATTTTGCTAGAGCATGAAAAACATACCGGAAGGGACATGACGAGATCACTCTTGATCTTCTCTAGATTGGAGAGCATAAAACCTATTCTTATATAGAGGCTCTTCATCAACACCACTAGAGCCAAATTTCTTACCCTCTCTCCCCTTAGCCTTAAGAACCAGGCAATCTCTCATCTTGTACCCTTCCTTACCACACCCATAGCAACCATCCATATTGGCTAGGCATTTACCAAATGATTTCCCCCACACTTGGTGCAACTAGGCTTAGAATATGGAGAGTCTTGGCCGGAATACCTTGGTTTAGTCCTAGGCCTACCTTGTCCATCGGACATAGCATTAGGAAAGTTCCTATCATCGGATCTAGCTCTTTTCCCTTCCCTATTCAATTCCTTAAGCTTTTGCTCCTCAATTCTTGGATCATGCACCATGATATGGGAAATATTCATAATAGGATAAGCATTGTTGAACAACATTCTTTGACCACTAATTCGGACACTCCTATCACCAATTTATTCATTTTGGCCCTTGAATGCTCCACTATAGATGAAGCATATTTTGATAGTTGGGTTAACTAAAGAGAATACTCTTTCACACTCATACCTCCTTGCTTAAGATTTATGAATTCTTGCATTTTTATCTCCCTCAACTATAGGGGAAAGAACCTATCAAGGAATGCCCTTTTGAACTCTTCCCACTCTATTAGACCCTCTCCTATAGGTTTACTATCCTTCCAGTGCTCATCCCATATTTGTGCTACATCCCTCAATTGGTATGCGGCTAGATCTGCTTTCTCTACCAAAGTCAAGCCCATGATGGCAAGCACCTTATACACCTCATCTACAAAACCTTGAGGGTATTTCTCCACCTTGGAGCCATAGAACTTCGGAGGGTTCATCCTTAAGAACTCTCTCACCCTAGAAGATGCCATTCTCCTTATTGGGTTTGCCGGAGCCACCACCTCTCTATTGGCTTGCGCCGTCAAGGCTTGAGCCAATAGTTGCATAGAAGTCCTAAACCCTTCAAGAGTGGCATTCCCAGTTGGATGGTCATTTGGAACTTGAGGAGGAGCTTGTTGTGGAACTTGGGGAGGAATCTCTTGATCCCCATCGTCTTCTCCTTGTCTCCTAGCATTAGCCCTAGTATTTGTCATAACCTAAAACAATCATAGGCAAATATTAGAAGAAGGACCTACTAGAGCAAAACTTCTATGGCACGACTAAGAAAATGAAGAAGTGAGATTTTTCCTAGGCATCCAATAGCCTCCTATTCATAAAATGTGTCGCGACTCACACCCATTAATAAGACTCTACTTAGACGTGGTTTTAAGACATCCTGAAATTTATCCCAAAACCTTATGCTTTGAAACCAAGTTTGTCACGACCCAGGGGTACCCCCTAGATGTAGCATGGCATAGTTGACCCCTAAGGGGTCGCATACAAGCCCTTAGCATAATCATAACATAAGATAAATAGGAAATACTGGAAAAATTAAAACTTTTACAATCTAAGTCATTTTCGTAACAAAAGAAGTGGAAGTCTTTACTAAACCTTTGTCTCAAATCATCTAACATAATACTTGAATTAAACTCTTAGGACGAAACCCATACAAAGTCTAAACACATGAAAATAAAGACATAAAGGTAATGTGGTTATTCTCTTCGAAGCTATGAGGACTCATCGAAATCTGCAACTCCTTGCAACTTCTAGAAACCTATCTTCCAAGCAACTCAAGTCTCCAAACCCTACATTTGATAAGAATGTAGGCAATATGCGTTAGTACAAAATGTACCAAGTATGAAAGCTAGCACAACATCATAAGAGCATCTCAAATGGTTAGTCAACACAAGACATAAGCATAAGAGATAATAACAAAGTCATGGCATAATCATTATAGTTATAGCATGGTCTCCAACATAAGTATCATATAAACATAAGTCAACCTAACACATAGTTAATAAGCGTAGGAGATACATCATATTTATGGCATAGTATTTACTTACACTTTCATGGTTACATACTTCAACCTTAAGTCCTTCATATTACAAGAAAACTACTTCACAAGTCATCTCCAAGTATACTTGTGCAATGCAAGAATAACATCCCATGGAAAAAGGAAATACAATGGTAGGATTTGCCATCTTTCTTATTAAATAATGAAAAACCAATTGATCGGGAAAGGTCTTGTTCATGGTGGTAAGAGAGGGAGGATTCAGTAAAGGGATAATGCCGTTTTTTACTAATATAGTCCCGAGTTGGTAATTAGAGTTAGAAGCTTCACAACTTTCTCCACGGGTGAATATAGTCTACTAGACTAGCCAAGAAAAAGTGACGTAGACTATATTCTACGTCATTCGGAAAGGCTCCGTATAGTTTTGAGGTGTAACATTGTGGTTGTTCCCTCTCCTTTCAGTCAAGTGACTTCATGCCTATCCTTAACAAGAAAAAGGAGTTCCTGAGGCATCTTCCATTCATATCAATTTTGATTTTTCCGCACAATATTTTACTACCATCCAACCTAAGTACCTCTCATTGGTCATTCTTGGGCATAGTCCACCTTCACACTCAAGACTTAGGTCTTCATGTCATTTTAACCTTAATCTACTTACATGGTCAACTCTTTAAGCTTCTCTATGCCATAAGGGTACCATACTTCCAAGTAACCTCAAGACACACTTGTGCAATGCATGAAAGGCATCCCATACTACCCTTCACACTAAACAAAGCTTTAAAGTCATCCTAGTCATATTCACCATAATTTGGCCTCATTATTAACTTAACTCTCACAACTAAGGGAATCTCTCACCTTTAGTAAACTATAACTAGGAAAGGCAACTCTAGCCTAATCCTATCTCAAGACTTCTCTTTAGTGACCCCAAGTCATACTTGTGAAATGCATACATAGCACCCCGTAATACTATACATGCTAAGTACTACCTTTAGGTCCTCATGCTAACACTTCTTGGTTTGGAACCTAGTCCCTCTCTTTAACTTTAGAACACTATGAGGTACTCTCTTAAGCACATATTAGTTCATTAATAACTTGAACCCTATGAGATACTATCTTAAGTATGTCTAAGTTCATTACTAGCATGGATACTATGAGATACTTACTTAAGCATGTCTAACTCCATTTATACTTTGAACACTATCAGGTACTCTTTTAAGAATGTCTAAGTTCATTCTTCACATGGACACTATGAGATACTACCTTAAGCATGTCTAAGTCCACCTATACTCTTGAACAATATGAGGTACTTTATCGGGTAAGTCTTAGTTCAATTATGCTTTGAACACTATGAGAAGCTTCTCAAGCATGTCTTAGTTCATTGGATATGGAGATTGCTACTAGGAACCTTAACTTCAACTATGTAAAGAATCCTATCTCATGATACCTAACTTTGGGAAAACCCACACTCTACTACGTAAGAGTTCCCCCCTTTAACTTGGATAGTCCTCAAATCAACTAGGTGTGGCTCTCTTTTCTTCTTGGAGTCCAGACCCTATATTGTGTGACACTCCATCTCATTGTCAATATCCACTTGGAGCCAAGCATACACCCCAAGGTTTACTTGTTAAGCCTTGCTTAACACTCATCTCTCATGGAAGGATGTCCTTTACAACCCATCCATGCTCAAGTGATTCTATCACTTTCATCTATCAAGCATTCATAAGGTAGGTTAGGTGAGTATAGGCCTTTCACCACATTTCAACTTATTAGACTTCTATTCTCTTTTAGACTTTACTCTCAAAACCTTAGCAACACTAGGTAATCACATTAGCTTCACTAAAGCCCTAGCTATTAGGTTCACACCCATACACTCAAGGTTTCTCTCTTAATCTCCTTTTTATGCCTATATTTCACGGTAATTTTATCACATCTCTTATTAATAAGTGATTCTAGTCTTAATTAATCATAAAGGTTCAATTCTAACTTTACGAGTCAATATCAATAATATACAATAGAGTCTAGTTCAATTCATGATTATATGATCCTAACTTTGATCAATTACAACACATAACATTGAATTAGGAAGATCACATATGAACCTTCAACTTTGCCTCTAATCGCATAAATCCACAATAATCACATTCATCAAGTTAGATTAGGGTTCATCATAGAAATGCCATGAAATCATCATATTATCATTAATCAAAGATAAATAAATCATAATTGGGTGACATCCACTAGATTGGAATCACGCCCAAACCCTACCCACAATGTAAGAAAAACCCTAGCTAGAATGGGGTTTTTGATCCACAATTGGGGGATTACTATGGGGGATCTATGGGTGGAAGAACCCATAGATGAATAAGTTTCACATACCTTCAATCAAAGTCCTAAACAAAGCTTGAATCAATGGTGAAAATCATCCTAAGTTAATGCCCCAACTTCCTTTCTTCTTCTTCTTCTTCTTCTACAAAGAGGATTTCTTGGAGAGTAATTTGGGGTCTTAAGATGAATGAGCTAAAATGATTAGTTTAGGGTCTATTAACTATTTATAGGAGGGTAATTAATTAACTAAACGTCCACCCTAACCCCTAAACTAATTACTAAACTAACCCTCAAAGCCTAACTTAAAACTAAACTTGCCAAAACTGGCAGCATCTAAGGATCCCCATCCACGGACCGTGGATGGATCTAAGGGCCGTGGTTTGGATCCGTCAATTGGACCTGGGGATCAAATGTTGCAGGGTGTTGTAGGCTTGGCATACGCCCATGACCTACGGGGCGTAGGTTGATCTAAGGGCCGTGGTTTTCAACCGTAGGTCACACTCTTTCGACAGTTTTGGGGACTGGAGGACCCCTTGGGTGGTCCTTGGGGAGTCGTACCCGGACGTTTAACTGCTAAACATGATATTCTAAGTACATGAGTCATTTTTTTTGGTTTTAACCCTCATACGACACTCCAAAACTCTACTACATGACCCTACAACACACTAGTTCAACTCACTAGTTCGACTAACTAATTTACGAGGTGTTACAATTATTTTCTGTGCTTCTACTATTTTTAACAAGTAGAAATTTATAGTGTATTCCTAACAATATAAAATTGTTTTTATTTCTATTTAAAGTTAGTTTTACTAATTTGTCAAACATTTAACTTTTTTTAAAAAAAATAAATAAATAAGTGTTTTGGACCTCCCAACACCAATGTCAAACAGACTCTTAATAACATTAATCTAATTTGAACTTCTTTTAAAAAATATATAAATATATTTTACTTTTAAAATATCTCTTTTTAATTAATAATGTTATTTTTAAATAGCCTATGAAATCTTAAATCATAAATAATCATATTAGAGGAAAATTATCTATTAATTCGTACATTTTTTGTTATGTTTGTGTGAGGTTTGACTGACATTAATTATTACTTTATTCCTTTCCCACCATTCTAGTGGTAACTTGATATGCTTAATTTTTTTAATAAATAATTACTATTTTTAAATATATATTTTAAATTATTAACATATATAGCAATATTATATTTATATTTATTTTTATAGTTATATTATACTATTATAGAAGTGTGAGTGAAGAGGTGGTCTCAACATGGCAACTTAATGTCTTTAAATTCTTACTAAGGGGCAATTTTGACATTTCATAAATCTACAACGTGTCTTCTCAGAGAAAATTCAGCAATCACCTGCCTTTTCTATCCTGACAACTTCTCTAAAATAGATTTTAGGGGGAAATGGAGGCTTGTAATCCTCTCTTTTCAGTTTGCACACACAATTTTCAAGCTTTCTTATGTTGCAATCTCTTAAGTTCAGGTATTCAATCTCCTAAGTCTTTGCCTAAATCTTGTTGTGTTTTGCTTTTATTTTTTTGTTTTGACCAAATATATGTATCCTTAGCAGCCACAGTGAATTATTATTTTCTATTCAATATGTCAATTTGTGTTTAATTTATAGCTAATGAAGAAACTTCATAAACTTAAAGTGCTTTCTTTATTTTGGATAAACTTCAATGGGAAAGCTAATTGAGGATTCGAACGGAGTATAGACAACCAGTTCTTCATTTTTGTTCTTTCTTTAATTTTATTGTTTCTCTTTATAAATGACATGTTTCTTTAAGGTGTTAATTACATAAATTGAATATCACCAAATTGGTCACTTGATCAAAATATATTGTGATCTTGGCCCTTACAGAAGGGTGAATAGGACTAGGCTCTCATTCTTCTAGAAGAGGAAGTGTAGCTAGTGCGTTAACATGTATACTGAAATCTACTTCAAAATTGGTTTACACAAAATTTATACTGCTGAAACAAAATATAAAAAGACTGAGATAATTACAATTTGTTTGTTCCTTATGTTCCACTATTTTAGTTTATTTTGTACCTCTCCTATTTACACCTAAACTAACATATTTCCACATGAGTTGCAAACCCTTGTTCAAGGTATTACTTGGTAAATACATATATATATCAAGAGTGAACAATGAACAACTTACTTATAAAAAAGTCTTCTGCCACATTTGTGGTAAATTTTGAGGACTGCATATAGTTCCTCCCCGTTGTAGCTCTTGCTTCTCTACCTCTCCCACAATTCACTTAGTTATTGAACTAACCAAATCAAATTAGTGTGTAATATAGCAAGCATAATCACTCCTTCAACCTTTCCATGAATATATATTTAGTTATAAAGTTTTATTGAACAACTTGACACAACAAAGTTTTTAGCTCTTAAAGTTAGTTGAACAACTTCACACTACAGAAGTAATAGATGCATCCCATTTTAGATAGAAATCTATCAAAAGTTTTTCTTGATCAAAAAAAAATTTCAAACCTAATCAAACGTCTGACTAAAGTCATGTTAAACAGTCTTCAGATTTTGTTGTAAAAGATGGTTCTTCTCAACATATTTTCTCGACAAGTTGTCCTGGCTGCACCTATTTGCACATTATTAGGACATAAACCTGATGTAAACCTTCTGAATGCAATGCCTTTTGATAATCATTTGTTGGTATATGTATTAATATTTTCTTATGATTGATGAGCGGACAAGGAAGATGAAGGTGATGTCATGACAACGAGGTACCCTCTAGTGAATACATTGTCTTCGGTTTCTACTCTATAAAAATGAATCTGTAGAAATTGGTCTTATGATCTGCTTCGAAAAGCTAAGGCATCCCTTCGGGGTGATTCTGGCATGTAAAACGTGGTTGCTACATTGAAGAGAAGTGATCTTCTCCCGGGATATCGAGAGAATGATGAAGATGATGATGATGGCCTATTATTTACGAACTGCAACTATTTATCGGTAGAAAATTAATAGATGTTACAAGCCACGAAGAGTTCATCATCAACTCTTAAGTCGATTATTATGTTGGGCCCATGCCCAGCACGAGCAGCCTCATCTAGTATAACAATATTACATAGTTTTATTATATTTATCCTCCTCTCTCTTTCTCTTTGTTCTCTCTTGCGTTCTTTCTCCTTTTATGCTGTCTCTCTCGATCACCTTTTCTGCATTCTCTATATGCTCTTCCTTGATATCTCAACATTCTAATTTTTTTTTATCAAAGGCTAAAGATCCATATAAAAGACAAGGTTATTTCTATAGGTCGAAGAACTAGGATTGTTTAGTTTGTAGAAGAAGTAAGTTAGTTTATTATTTGTTGCTTTGGTGTTACCAATAATTCTCATTCTAGCGAAGATTGTATTAATAATCGTATTCACACTTCATGAATATTTGAAGATTTTAATATGTATGAAGGTTTGAAGATATCAGAATTTGTACATTTGAAGGTTTGAATATATGAAAATATAATTTTTTGAAGATTCTATTAAAATAGGAATGACGTCTGTAATATATATTTAAAATGTGTTGTGCATATATTATATTGTATTATAAGGGCTAGTATTAGGAAAAATAGTCTATGTATTATGTGTGGTATCGTTTAGTGCAATGTTTTGTAAGAATTTTGGGCCTATGTATAACTAATTCATGGATTAGTTATACACCCTCCATGGCATTATAGGATGTATAACTAATACCTCATATTTGATGGTATTCGTAATACATAGGATTCAATAACATGAGATTATCTATATGCAAAGACAAATATACCCCTCAAATCCTTGTAATCATTTTATTTATTTTCTTCCATTTATGTTTTATATTTTTACTAGTAAATTTATTTAAATAAATTAACTTACAAATTTATTATTTAGAGAAAGTTATTTGTTGCTAAATAAATTAATACAAATCAATAAATGTGAGATATTCAATATTTACTAATTGAAAAGGCAAATATATCAGCACATGACATTTGTGATCTTAATTGAATGTATTTTTTATTGATATAAATGTGATTTTCTAATTAATTGTATTTTGAATAATTTGTAAAATTGCATACATATTAAAACTACAACTTGCAATTTTTATGAGTAAAGGTAGATGGCTTATTCGATTTTACTATTTTTTATCGTCTTTTCAGTTCTAAATATTATGTGTAAATGTAGATGGTCTATTTTACTATTGTTTGTGTAAATGTAGATGGTCTATCCTTTTTAAATTGAAAATTGACGTTTGGTGAGTGATAAATTTATTAAGATAAAAATTATTTACCCGCAAATAATTCAAGCGAAAAAATAGTGAACATGGTAACAAAACTGTTCTTCTCCTAGATCGTTAGAAGGCCATTAAAAATAACATTATCCAGCAATTATCTACTTGGACTCAATTAAAAATAGAAAATCTCATAATAAGTCAAGGTCATAATTGGAAAGAAAGTTTTTTATAGAGTTTTAATCCAAACACAAGATGAGGTGGTAAGCAATGAACCAAATACTTGACAAAAATTAATCTTTGCACTACTAATCTTTGTGTTACTAATCCTTTCTTCATTAATCTTTCTACCAAATGACCCCTAAGTGTATTACAAACGAGAGAAAAGAGCCAAAAATACCCTTGAGCTATCTATAAAGGTTCAAATATACTCATCATTCGTCTATTAGGTTAAAATTATCCTTTAGTCCACATTTTTGGCTCATTTTTACCCATAAAACTAATAACTTTTTTTAAAAGTTATTATAATGATTGTTATTTATTATGTGCCATCTTCCTATTAGATAAAATCATATTCCCAACCCATCAAAAAAAATTAACCCGCCCCAACCCATGAGCCAAACACAACTAAAAGATACATCTCTTATTCCCTTAAATTTAGTAACCTCTTTTTTCTTCCTCATAACTGCAGCAAAAAACTGCACTTAAAACTATAAAAGAAATAACACAAAAATTAGATCAAAATAGCTTCAAAGATGCACCTAAACTATACCAAAATAGCACCTAAATTCTCCCCAAAATCTACACCAAAACTCAAAAAAAAAAAATTGAAACTGCACCATAATAAAATTTAAAAAACTGAATCAAAATTTGATAAGAAGCAGCACCAATACTGGTCAAAAAATGAAAATACAACTTGTTCAAATTTACTCCATTAACATACATTACAATGAACCTTACGGATTATTCTAAGTCCTAAAATGTAAGAACATTAACGAGGGATGGAGATGGTATCTTTTATTTTTCTTAATGGATCTTTTAGTTTGTTTTGAGTCATGGGGCTGTGGATATGGGTTGGGGCATATTGAAAAGATTTGATGGGTTGGGTATTTGATTTAATCCAACAAGAAGATTTCATGTAATAAATAACAATAACAATAATAGCTAAAAATAAGTGGTTAGGTTCTAAGAGTAAAAAAGAACCCAAAAAGATAGACTGAAGGGTATTTTTAGCTCAATACATGAATGAGGAGTATATTGAACCTTTTTAGACAGTGCAAGAGTATTTTTGGTCCCTTTTCATATAAATTATTGTAATGACCCCCAAATCATTTATGTGTAAATGCCTTTTTTTGAATTTAGAGAATTCATATAGAGACCCAAAGTCATTTATGACTCGCAAGGACTGACAGCTCGGTCACATGGTCGTTCATTTGGTTCTTATGTAAGTTTCGGTGTTTTGGAACTTTTCAAACTTGAATGGTTGACTTCGGTCAAAAGTTCAGGAAGACTTCATTAGAATGTAATCTGACAATTCTGCTAACTTTGTAACAATTTGCATCATTCCTAAAAACATATTTTGTTTCGGATCAATATTCAAAGTGTTGGCAAGAGTATTTTCTTCAGCAGTAGATTCATCAACCTTGTTTTTTCCTTTGCTATTAGCAGACTCAATCTGAGTAAGACGGGGATCACAAATAATATGATTTTGTTTAAGAAATTTAATTTCTTCCTTCAAATGTTCAATTTCTCCTTTTAAATCATCAAAAGAGGTATCACGAATAATCATGATTTGTTTAGAAGAGAGTCTATTATGAACTTCAGACAAGGAGTAAGGAGCAGAATAATTAAACTCATCTTTAACCTTTTTATCGTTAGGAATACTAGTTGAAGAGCTAGTTTTTACTAGCAGCCAATTGAATGATCTTTTCACGAAGAGTATTATCGGTAACTTTTTTTAGAAGTTCTATCACATTATCAGCAGTGATAGTGAACATATTCATATCTTCAAACTGAGATTGCATAAACTTCAGAACAATCCTTGGCGTTAAACTCGTCCGAACAAACTATTCGTTTATTAAATAAGCGTGATATTGAATTATATAAATCTCAGTATAAATTTTTGCATATTGGCATGGTTCAAATTGCTTTTAAACCTTTAACTCTTAAAGGGTTACCAGAGACTTTCTTAGCTGCTCTACGAGATGCGAGGAATTTAAATTTTCGTCAATCTTTGATGGGTTCGATAGAATCTACGGTGACTTATGGTCCAGTTTATTTTAATGTTCAGCCTGATTTTCAGTTATCTTTGACTGATTCTAATATATTAGATGCTTTAACCTTGAATGTTAAAACGCATGATTATAACTATGCACCTGGATCTGAATTAATTTGCTTGTCGTATAGAATCTATTATAAATTACTTGCTACTTTGAATCATAGATGTAAGTTATATGATACATCTGATCAAACTATTTTAGTAGAAACTAATTTCGCCAGATCTAAGGTCACTACTAGAAGACCTATAAAATGGGAAGAAATTAATTTTCCTACCACTTGGATTTTAGATTCTGTTATACATACCCCCTGAGCAAATGACCGATGCTGTCACTAATTCTGAATATTCTCATATTAGTCAAAATTCCGATGAAATAATTTGTATGCAGTTTGATGAAAAGAGTGTTCCTTATAGTAGACATTCTTTTGCTTCTGATAAAAGACTGGCTATTCAACATATTTCTCCGATAGAACCTTGTTATGGTCCAGCTAGAAATCGCGATGCTTCATTACATACTTTATCAACAGTTATATCTGCAGAAAAACAAAAAATTAAAATTGATCCTCGGTTAAACATTGTTCAAACGAATGTTAAAGCATCTGATATTTCTGATAAGGATATTCCTTCTGTATCCGAGATGGATTTTAATCTTAATGATACTTAATGATGAGTGAACATCAAATTGATTTTAGTCCAGGTTCGCTGGCAAGAAAATATATTCAAAACAAATTTTTAAATGAAAAATGGAACCGGTTTAAAACTTGGTTTTTTGACACTTATAGTAAAGAAGATTTAAATAATATTTCTCAAGAGTTTTATGAAACTTGTGCATTACATAATCATATTATTTTTTTGTGCCTTTGTTTATAATCACTTATTTGCCTTTATTCATCAACGTTCTTGAACGATCTTAGAAAAATGAATCAGGTAATATTATTCAATCCATTTATCTTCCTCAAGCTCCGTTTATTTTACCAAATAATACTAGTATTACTTTTACGACTTTTCATAAATTTATTGATAATGATGTCGCCCCAATAAGTATAAATGAAATTAATTGTCTTATTTCTCAAAATAATTATTTGGGTCTATATGTCAAAGTTATTGGTGAACATATTTGTTCTCTAGACAAAAAATTAGATAGCTTGTCTAATCTGATTGTTCAAATTGATAGTAAGCTAAAATCTGTGAAACAAGTTTCGGAACAGGCTTCTTCGTCAAAACAGCCTGATGTTCATATTCAAAGGCCTCCAGAGATTCAGGATTTTATTCTTAGACCTTTGCACGACCTTGAAAATCTTCTTGATAAAAAGTTTTCTCAATTTGATGCAAGTGCGAAATCGATAAGTCTCGCTGAAGATTTTGCAGATGAGATGGAAGCCACTTTTGATTTCAAAACTCAAATGGAAATGAAAGTTAATAAACTTCATGGGTATCCAAAGAAGAATAGTGGTAATACTGCTTATGCTAGAAAACCTAGCATGCAAACATATTACTATCCCAAGCCTACTCCTCAAGATGTTTTAATAGAGGAAAGAGATTGGAATCAAACTAACACTTCTTATAGTGGAAGTGAGATTTATGAATGGAATCTCGATGGGTTAACTGATAGGCCGTTGACGATTATGGTTCATAGGATGCTTATGTATGCTACTATCTGCAAAAGTGTTAGTAACACTGACAAGACCATTTGCAAGATGATTATTGCAGGATTTACCGGTCAACTAAGAGGATGGTGGGATAATTATATGCCCTCTGATGCGAGAGCAGCGGTAATTAATGCTAAGGCAGTAAATGAAGGAGTTGATAATTTAGGCTTTGCCCTTGTTCAAAATAGAGAAGACGTTGTGTATACACTTATTTTGACTATTCTTGAACATTTTAGTGGTAGATTTACCAATCAATATGAAACCATTAGATCTCTTCTAAATGGTCTTAGATGTAGACATTTAGGTGAGTTTAGATGGTATAAAGACACTTATTTAAGTCGGATCATAGAACTTCCCGGTTTAGAATTCTGAAAAGCCAAATTTATTGATGGCTTACCTTCTTTATTTGCAGAAAGAGTAAAAAAGACTCTTAGAAATTCTCAAGGAATTATTCCCTATAGTGATTTTACTTATGGAATGCTTATTGGGGCTTGTACGCAAGAATGCATAAATTTGTGCAATGAGTTAAAACTCTCAAGACAGCTTAAGATGGATAAGCTTAGAGAAAAGTCTCAATTAGGAGATTTTTGTACTCAATTCGGTTTACCGGATGCTTCAAAAAGCACCAATCGAGAAACTTCTAAATCAGAATCTCATAGATCTCATCATAAGAAAAGAAGATCTAGAAGAAGAACTAGAGAAGAAAGAGATGAGCGTAGGACTCATCGTAAATCTCATAGATTTACCAGGAATAGGTCAAGG